>NC_043744.1:1602815-1635342 GCF_004337985.1 Pyricularia pennisetigena
GGGGGTGATAAACCTTACTTGAGTAATGCCAAGTCATGCCGGATGTTTTGGTGATGATCCCTGTGGCACTGTGCTGCAAGGGTCCAGCCGTTAAGGGGGGGAGGGACCCTCCTCTGCAACCGCGGCAGGCGATTATTTGTGGACTAAGCCATTGGCTATCTTACCAAAGGGTGGCCGTCGCTATGTGCAGCTTACATCAACAGGCGCCAAACAGCTCTCTGCTGCACCTCCCTCAGCAACCACTCAACAGTAACAAGTCAAGACCAGCTCAACCAGGAAAACACTCATGTCTTATGCGTACTACGACCGGCTGATAGCCGCTTTCGCAGCCGACAATGGCACCCTTCAGTGGTCGAGCCTGACGCACTCGACCATCGGCATGATCCAGTACGTCTACTACATCTACCTTAGCCACGTCGACGGCCTAGGCCCGCTGCCGCTCTGGATACACCTCTTCCACCTCGCCCACGACGGCATCTGGGCCTACATCATGTTCCAGGAGGCGCCCCGGTACGACTACCATCCGTACTTTACGTCCATGGCAAAGGGACTCGTCGTCTGGAGCATCTTGGAAGTGTACTGCATCTACCGCGCCATCGTCTACGAGCGAGAGGGACTCTTTAGCGACGACGACGACAACAACAACGGCAAGATCAAAAAGAAGAACAAGAAGAATAAGAAGGCCAAAACCAGCAAAAGACCCAGCAAGACGATGGCGTGCATGCACAGCTTCATCATCTTCTTCACCTTCTTCTGCCTCGTCCTGACCATCATCTACATGGTCGGCAGGGAGTCCTTCCCGCACTGGACGCTGCTGGCCAAGATACTCGCGTGCACCGGGGCGGGCGGCACGTGGATGCAGCGGGGCACTCGGAGGGGCACGAGGATGAGCCTGGCGCTCCTGTCCGTGTTCGACTCCATAACGTGCTTCTGGCCCTACTCGAGATGGGTGCTCGTCTGGCCCGAGGTGTTTGACAACCCGGCGTACTACCTCACCGGCGTCTGCTGTACGCTTTCGTCTCTGTTCAATGTGTACGTCTTGACCCAGTTGCCAAAGGCTTGAGGTTGGTTGGATGGAGGGATATTTGGCCTTGATTGTGGAGATGTGGGGGGCCATTGGTTGAGGTTGGTGGAGGGAGGATATTTGGCCTTGATTGTGGAAATATGGGGGATGGGGTATTGGGAATGGTTTGATCAATAAAAGTTTGCCTGGTAATCAATGTGCGTAGAGATTCGGGAGTGTCTGCTATTTGGTGCAAGTTGCAACTGATACATGAGTTTGTCTTTGACTTCTGAGTTCTAACGAACAACATCCTTCAACCTCAACCAAAGCGGACCCTTCTCCCACAAGTGCCACAGATTCTGGCTGCCCAGCCAATCCCCCTCGGTGGCGTTCTCAAAATCATACTGCCAGACCAGCCTGGCGATGACGAGCTTGATCTCGAGGTACGCCAGGTTCCTGGCGATGCAGGCCCTGGGCCCGACCGAGAACGGCTGCGACGCGTCCCGCCGGTCGTTTGCAAACTCGCCCTCGTCGCCGTCGCCCAGCCACCTCTCGGGCACAAAGTCTTCCGGCCGGTGGAAGTTGAGGCGGCTGCGGGCCACGGCGTACTTGGGCACGCTGACCACCGTGTCCGCGGGCAGGTGGTCGCCGTCGACCGTGGCGCCGCCGCGAGGCACGATGCGGTAGTGAGGCTGCGCCAGCGGTGGGTACACCCGGAGAGCCTCCTCGACGCACGCGAGGAGGTACCTGCACGAGTTGACCCCCGTAGAGGTGATTTGGTCGGCGGAGCTGAAGGTCGACCGCACTTCGGCCGTGAGCTTCTTGAGGACCTGGGGGTTCTGGCTCAGGAACCATGTAAGTCCTGCAGGTGGATGGTTTTTTTTTTTAAGTAGCAAACTTTGTTAGCTTTTGATTTCTGGCGAGTCGAGGAGATGCTCAAGAGGGATACTGACCCGACAATGCCGTCGCCGTGGTTTCACTCCCGGCTCCGATGAGAAGGATGGAGTTGCCTTCGAGTTGGTTCATGGACATTTTCCCATTGTTGTATGCCTCGACCATCTTTGCTGTAAAGTCTGTAATGGTTGGCTGGATCGAAAGCCGATGTTTGATTTTTTCCTGGAAAAACCATTAGCGATGATCAAACCAAAGTTTTCTGGTTTGAATCCCAGCCATCTGAACCCATTTCTAGAACCCTGAACTTACCGATTGCAAAGCGCTGGCTCTTTTTCTGTCTTTTCTCAACTTGGAAGGAATCAAGAGCAATGCGACTGGGATTCTCAAAAGGCGCGGGATGGGGAGCATGACCTGACCATAGATCAACAGTTTTCCAAATGAGATGAAGAGCTTGATCCAGTCGTGCAGAGATGAGGTTCTGAGACAGTCAAATGATTCACCATATGCTATACCCCCAAGTTCTCAGATGTGAGCGCACACGTACACATACACAAACACAAGCCAGAGAAAAGCAGATTCTACTCACTGAGAAATCCAATAAAGTCAAAGGTCAAATACTGTGCACGCGCGCGCGCCAAAAACCGTCAGCATCTCACCAGTTGGAAAGACTCCCTTCGGAGAAAGACGTACATTGTACCAATCGACCACATTTACCGGGCTGGAACCACCTTTGGACTCCCGTGCTATTCCCGCAAACATCCAATCGACGTACTGCTTGAGCACCGACTCCTGCCCCTTCAGCGCCGTCTCGGAGAAGCCATGGGCAAACAGTCTCCGGACGTAGCCGTGATATTGCCTATCGGCATTGTGAAGCGTCGGCTCTTCGAACACGGCGGACGCGAATGCCTGCTTGCTGAATTCGGGGCGACCGGACGGCTGGTGGCCGTAGATCTCCTTCCACTGCTTGGCGTTGATGTACGACAGTCCGTTGGGCGTGGTCCTCACCACGGGCCCGTACTTTTCGTGTGCTTCGTGGATGTGAGCGTATGCCTTGCCGCTGAGATAGGCCCTCATGAGCCATAGGTGAGTGGCTGCGGCCAAGCGAGGCCCGGGGTATTTGGCGAGCGGGTGAAAGTAGAGGTTGTAGATGCAGAGAAGGGCGTAGTAGATCAAGGTCTATGCCGTCATTAGCAAGTCGTTCATGCATCACCGAGAAATCTGACCTACTATCGCGAGAGCTACCGCCGGAAGCTTGAACAGATTTTGAAGGGTAAAGGCGCTAAAAGGCGCTGCCAAAGCTGCCATAATTTTTGATTCTCCCATTGTTCACAAAGCGGGCTGTTCATTCGCAGATACTACTGTTCAAATGAAATGAAATGAAATCAAATCAAATCAAATCAAGATGGGCAGCTGTAGAATTGTATTCTGGTCTCCTCGTTATTTTTCCTTTAGACTTCTTGTGGCACTCGAACAAGATCACAACTACTGCATTGTTTTTACCACAGATTGCAAGGCGCCTTCCAAGTTCCAACTCTGCCCTGTGGGATAATACCTCGAGCCTCGACTCGCCGAAACCAAGCATTATCCCCTGCTGATCATGGAGAACGGAGAATTTGTCAAGCGGGGCTCCCAAGGTTCATGAGGAACGCTGCATGCACAAGGGTCATACATTGCCAGGAAGGAGGCCCGAGTCACCATACTCCGTATACGTAAAGCACTTACGGCCTGAGCCCCTGTCGGCTTTATATTTACCACATAAAGAAGGTTACAAGGCATATGCGTAACTGACACAGTTAAGTACGACTGGTATTGGCTTTCTTATTTTGCCATGGAAATCCAACCTTGGTCGATACTTGGCCGGATCCGCCCCAGTTATTTTCTTACATGGTGTTGAATTTGCTTATTCTTACCCGGTATGTGGCTCCGCTACTCCGTTACAACTTGTCCAACAAACATCTTGGCATCATCCACAATCCGCCTCAGGTGTCTACATGTACAATTAGTTTACGTTTACTGTCCCCTTTGGAGGAAGCCACGTCGTCTGATAACGGTGACGGGCTGCGACGGACGTTATGTTTATGTTTTGACAGGGAAGTGAGAATTGACAATATATAAAATCAAATACTTACTTGGTCAACTATCGCAACCGTCCAGCAGTTTGGGGTCAAATCCTGGTGATAGTGCAATACCGCGTTTCTTTTTTTTTTTGTTTCTTTTTTTTTCTTGCCTTTTCAAGATCAAACATCACCAAAAATAACCAACCTCGGAAAAAAAAACAAAAACCCACGCTTTCATGATGAGCAGTCAAGGCAGTCCCTCCCCCATCGACATGGCGGCCGAGATGGACCAAACCCTTCTACCAGACCGTCTCGAGCAGCTCGCAGCGCAGGAGCCAGACCGCATCTGGGTCTCGTATGCAGTGAGCCAAGACGTTGCTCAAGACGGCTTCCGCGACGTTACGCTGGCGCAGTACGCCAGGGCGGTGGACCGCATGGCGTGGCACATAGAGCGCACGATAGGGAGGAGCTCGACGTTTGAGACGTTTCTGTACTTTGGCCTCACGGACGTCAGGTACGCCATCGTCCTCTTGTCGGCCGTCAAGACGGGCCGCAAGGTCCTCTTCTGCTCGCACTTCAACAGCACCTACCTGAACCAGACGGTCTGCGAGAGGACCGAGTGCGGCATCCTCCTCCACTCGGAGGGCGTCGAGTCCACCATCGAACCACTCCTGCAGGCCAGGCCCATGAAGGCTGTCCGGGTCCCTACCCTCGAGTCCCTGGTGGACCCCGAGGGCGAGGTGGAGCGGTACCCTTACGGCAAAGAGTTCGCGGTTGGGGTCGACGAACCCATGTTTGTGACCCACACGTCTGGGACCACGGGCCTCCCCAAACCCGTCACCATGACCCAGCGCTCGCTCGTCGTCGCCAGCGCCTGGGACAAGGTTCCAGACCTGGACGGCAGGCCGCCCGTGGAGAAGCTCATGCGAAACGGCCGCCGCTGCTTCATGGGCTTCCCGCTGTTCCAGTTCTCTGGCGTGGCCAGCGGCCTGTGGGAGGTCTTGTACCGCGGCAAGACGCTCGTGCTCCCCTGCAGCCAGCCCGGCTGGGCTCCCCCGGCCACCTTTGAGCAGCTGTTTGAGCACGGTGACTTTGACTGCTTCATCGGCATCCCCTACTACCTCGAACTCGTGGTCAAGTCGCCCCGGATCATGGACATGGTCAGGGACAGGCTCAAGTACATCATGTACGGCGGGGCGACGCTCAACCCCAGCACCGGCCACAAGCTGGCCGCGCTCTGCCCCTTCTTCAGCTGCTTCGGGTCGACGGAGAGCGGCGTCGCGTTCACGCACCTGACCGAGCGCCAGGACTGGGCCTGGTTCTGCTTCAACGAGGACCAGAGCGGCATCGTCTGGGAGAAGCAGGAGATCCAAGGCGTGGAGGAGGGTGGCGCGGGCGTCTACGAGATGACGTACGTCAAGAACCCGCTGGTGGCCAAGTCGCAGCCCATCTTTTGGCACACGGACCGCGGCGACACCATCCACACCGCCGACCTGTTCGTCAAGCACCCGGCCAAGGAGCACCTGTGGCGGTACTACGCGCGCAAGGACGACATGGTGGTGACCAAGTACGGTTGGAACATCAACCCGGTCATGGTGGAATGCGAGATCGCCCGCCACCCGTCGGTCAAGGCGGTCGTGGCGGGTGGCGCGGGTAGGGAGGCCATCTTCGCCATAGTGGAGCTCGTCGAGTCGGACGAGGCGCCAGAGCAGACGCTGGACAGGGTCTGGGCCGCCGTCGAGCACGAGACCAACGCCAAGCTGGACAAGATTGCGCAGCTCAGCAAGGAGAGGATCATCCTGGCAGACGCCAAGAACAAGCCCCTCCCGTTGACGCCCAAGGGAAACGTCGTGAGGAGGCCGGCCCTGAAGCTGTACGAGGACGAGATTGAAGAAATGTACAAGCGCACGGCCGACCCGACTGTAGGGTGGGC
Source organism: Pyricularia pennisetigena (assembly GCF_004337985.1). Lineage (NCBI taxonomy): Eukaryota > Fungi > Ascomycota > Sordariomycetes > Magnaporthales > Pyriculariaceae > Pyricularia > Pyricularia pennisetigena. The sequence continues at coordinate 1,608,703 of NC_043744.1, forward strand.
AACCTCCAAAAGAAGGGGGCAGTGGGCTGATTCCTTGGTCTCCACCAAAGGCGCCGTACATTGATCCGACCGCCAGGTTTGCAGAAATAGATACAATTTAGGGTTAGAAGTTAGATCAGGCGCTGGGACAAGGGACGTAGGGAAAGGTCGCTTGGATCTATTCAATCTCTAGGAAAGATTTTTTTTTCTTTTTTTTTTTTTTTCTTGTGCAACAGATTTGCAAAACTTGGACTACTGTAGACCAGACTACTGTAGATTCTCATGTCGATCCCGAACTATGCTTGAATAGAGATTCCTTGGCAAACCCTTAATCAGGCATTCGGGACAACGCAATGGGGTGACCGGGAGTAAGCGAGCACCTAATAAAGGTGGGGTGCGACTATACAGATACTACAGTAGATCCTGGCCAGCCTAGGCTCAGTCAGGGATCACAGCTTACTGTACAATTGGTCACGTACAAACCCTTTGCAAACCTGATTTTGTGGCGGCAGAAGTTATTTTCCTTTTCCCGATTCGACACCAGTCAGCCCAGAATCGCGGGGGCCATCCTGGATCAAACCTAGTCCAGTCTAGATCTTACCTCTTGGAGATCACAGGGTTTGGAGATATGAGGTGCTGGAAATTGTGACTAAAACAAAGCTTAACCAAGTCATGCAGAAAATCCGCATGAAACAAGAACTACACACTGTAGCAATATCGGCAAAATGCCTTCCAGAAACTTGTGAATCAGAATCCAAACTCTCCGGCTTGGAGAAACCGGTTTTTTGCAGAGGCATCAAATCTTGTACGCGCTGTCGTGTCAGAAAGAAAATTCAACGCTCACGAGCCCTCAACTTGACCATCAAAGGTGGTTTTTCCCAAAGACCAAATATAGGCTGCTTGTTCCAGTTCGCGCACTCTGGGGCCAGCTCCATCTCAAAATTCCATAGCATCTTGATCATGGTCAGACGAATCTCGGCAGTAGCGAGGCTGGCGTCTCAAATGTCAGCGTTATACAAGTAAAAAAAAAAAAAAAAATGCCGGCCGCTTTTCGGCACTTACTTTTGTCCGATGCAGTTCCGTGGGCCAACCGCAAAGGGCTGGACGGCGCGCCGCCGATCAGAAGCAAAACGCTCGTCGGCTTCCGGCAGCCACCGCTCTGGGGTAAAGGTGTATGGGTCGGTAAAGTTGGTCTCGGAGTGTCCGGCCGCATACTGCGTAATGGCAACAGCAGTCTTGTGTTGACAAAAGAAAAAAAAAATCGAATCTCGTCAGCAAACCGCCGCAACCCCCTCATAGGAACCACTCGAACCTCGCTCGCACTTACATTCTCGGGAAGGCTGATGCCGCGGACGACCGCTCCACCCTCGGGCACCTTTCGTGGCGGCCCGACGGGGATCGGCGGGTACATCCTAAAGGACTCCTGCATGACGGCGCTGAGGTACGGGAGCCTCTGGATCGAAGCAAAGGTCATCTCCTCTTCGTTGTTGAAGGAACCCCGGATCTCGGCAACCAGCCGCTTGTATACTCGGGCGTTGCTCAGGACAAAGTAGGTGCACCCCGAGAGGAAGGTAGACGTGGTCTCGCTTCCGGCGAATACCAAAAGGTCGGCGTTGGCGTCGAGCTCCTCCTTGGAGAGCGCCTGGCCCGTCTCGGCGCCCTTTACAATATAAGACATAAAGTCGGGCCTGTCGGTGCTGGAAGCCAGGCGCTCGCTGGTCCGGTTGACGCTGTACTTGAGCCTCGATATCCTGTCTATCACCAGCCGCGGCTTGCACATCACCAAGAGCAGCATGGCCAGGTACTTGACGGCCGGGAGGTAGTCGCCGTTGTTGGCAATGATGGCGCCCTTTGTGCTCGAGAAGATGGTCGACACCCACGGGTGGTAGTCGCTGGACGCCAGACAGAAAAAGGGCTTTCCAAAGGTCAGGTCGCCAATGATGTCAAAGATGAGGTAGTTGTACCACTTGACCATGTCCGCCCGGGCGTAGACCGCGCCGTCGTCCTCTTGCTTGGTGATCATGCCCCGCAGCTTGCCCACCATGTAGTCCACATACGACGTGACGATGGTCTCCTGCTCCCGCAGCGTCTTCTCGGCAAAGGCCGGGGAGAGCATCCTGCGCATGCGCGGGTGGTTGGTCTGGTCCGCCGTCAAGAGGTCCCGGACGCCGCCCGGCGGCATGGGGTAGAACCTCAGGTCCTTGGGGAACTCCTTGGCGCCGTGGGTCTTGTGGCCAAAGATGTCCTTCCAGGCGTCCGGGTGGATGAACTGGACCTCGTCGGGCGCGATGCGGAAGACTTCTCCATATTGGTCGTGAAGCTCCTTGATGCGAAAGACGAGCCGACCTGTGCAGACCCAGTACACGTAGGGAAGACGTGAAAAGCGACAGTAGATGGGCCCTGGTATGCCAGCCAAGGGATCGTTGAGGAGTTGCAGCAGGACAGAAAATATCCAGAGCCCGAGCTAATTATCGATACTGTTTAGTTTAACTTTTTCTTGGTCACTTGGTAGACTTTGGGCGAGTTTGGTCTTTACCGATGCTCCAATGCCATAGCTGAATATGCTAATCCATGATGCTCCCTGGAGGAGACGAAATAGGGATATTAATTCCATTGCTTCGATAGCTGTTGGGAAGAGATTTAATCTATGCGCAGCAAGGAAATGGAGTAAGGTTCTGAAAGTAATCAAAGAAAGAAAAGAAAAAGAAAAAGAAAAGTACTATTATGACTCTGGATTACCACCGCAGCTCTGTCAAGTTTGCCAGCATAACAAGGAGACAGAAAGAAAGGTAAGTGAATGGACCGCTCGATGGTGGGTCACCTAGGTCCTGTTTGAATTATCTAGACGTTTTTGTATATGTTGGTCGTCAAAGAGTAGCAAACCCAGGAATTTCCTCACCAAAGAGGTTTTTTTTTTTTTTTTTTTTTGAGCCGGACTGACTGCTCCAAGTAAGAACCTTGGCCGACCTCCCCTTGCGCAATCCCCTGTCTGTGCTTTTGTTTTTTTTTTATTATTTATTTCTCTTGTTGTGTTGATTGTACAGTGGTCAATATAGGCTAGTATCATCAGCATGTCCTCCCCCGCCAACCGTCATGTCTATGCCTCCAGTGAGCCCCCTCGCAAGGTTCATTAAACATGTATACCGTGAGTAGGTACGGGTGGGACATGAAACCTCGGCCATACCTCAAAAGAACATTTTTCGAGCCTATTTGGAAGGACAACACTCTGAAATATCTCCACTCACTTGAGCTCTCTGCCGACTCGTGTACCCGAAGGCCCCCAATCCGTCGTCCCCGAGCCGCACCGGCATTTTTCCCTTTCGGAAGATATGAACCTCGGCTACGCTACGGTGCAGTGGATGGATAGTATTGCCCTTGCTACCAATTTCTCCACCGAGACCGTCTTCAGAGGTTCAAACTCAGTGGGTGACAGACCAGGGATGTTTTCCTAATTTGGACACTGGTGGATAAGTTTCTTTATCAAAGTGGTCGCAGCGGCCCCATTTCACCCCATCACGGTCCGCTCCCAGACAGAAATTTTGACATTGAACTCTAAAATGGCAATTTACCAGGTCCACAGCATAGGGCCAAAGCTTAAGGCTTGGACTTTATCCCCGTACTACGGTTGCAGGCAAAAGAAAAAAAAAAAGAAAAAAAAAGAAAACCACCCCTTGTCACCGTGCATTTGTCGATGTAACTTTCACAACGCTAATTAATTTTGGTATAATCTAGAAACTCCCGACCCACAGGTACTTTGTACTTTTTTTCATTTACATGTATCGCAGTTGTTGATTGATTCAACGATTTTCAAACCTGAAATCACAGCCGCGGTCGATTTTGTGGTCTTTTTTTTTTTTTTTTTTTTTTTTTTTTTTTTTTTTTTTTCTTTTGTTAAACAATCAAGGCCGCAACGCGTTATTCAGCCCTGCAAAAAAACTATCAAAATCGCTATTAAAATCCACGTTAATCGCCATTATGACCAAACACTTTACCGAACCCCAACGAGCACGCGTTCGTACTCTTATAGAACGCTGGGTTGCTGTTCCACACACCTGCAAAGTCGCCACCACTGTTCAGGGGTGGTGATTTTTATCCCTACCACCATAGCACATCCAATTAGTAGTTCGCTATACCTATTATATGTAGTATTTGCAACAAAGCCGTGGCTTCATTTCTTGTCATCCGAGTCACCGACATGAACAGCCAAGTCAATGCGTTATCATCTAGACCTAGTAGTATGGGGCATGTTTGCCACAGGAGACGAACTACCCGAATTGGGCACTGGACTGCCCAGTATCTGAATAAGACGCTCTAGTATCGCATCCATGTTGTTTGGGACCTCACGACAATCTGGATCGCATCATGTGGCGAGTCCCCCCGGTCCTTGTCTTGTCGTTCCCGGTTTAGATGCGACTTCCGAGTACAGGTTTGCCTCGCGTTTTCTTTCTGTGTAATCATTACGGCCTTGTTCCGACGACAGCTGATATAGAATCCTAAAACCGCTTCTTTTCAAGAAGAGTTTGGAACCGAACGAACGAAACGAACAAAAGAAAGAAAGAAAAAAAGAAAAAAAAAAAAAAGAAGAAGAAAGATAGTAAACCAACAACCGCACATCCCGACACCAACCATCTCTTTACCTTTCTTTCCGCGCAGCAAGTCGTTATTCTTCCCTCTCTCTACACAGCTACCCTGTATCCCAGCAAAACCTTTTCACAATGACGGAAATACACGCCATCGTCCCATATCCATCACCGGAACCCAGCGAGATGGCAATCTCGCCCATCGTAAAGCCGGACTGTAACGATGGGGGAAACCACTCAACCACAGTCGTGCTGCCCGACCTGTTCGTGTCCATCATGTCGCCATCTCCTCGATTGAACCCCCTGTATGAATTGGTCAGGCCTGCTGCGAACGAGTGGACACAAAAGTAGGTCGATCCGAAAATGGAGAGCTTTGGGAAGGGGAACCTGATTGCCGTTGAACGGATTCTAACTCATGTAACCACGAGAACAAAAAAAATAGACTACTCAATCTAGATGCAAAAGCCTATGCCAAACATCAAAGAGTCAACTTCAGTAGGCTGGCTTCCATGTGGATGCCAGAAGCTGATCAAGAGGGTCTCCGGGTCATGGTAGACTGGCTGACCTGGGTGTTCTACTTTGATGATTGTAAGTCTAATCCCCATGACTGATCTTGTTTTGGCCCACCAGATGACGCTAATGGCCTGCAAAAAGTGTTTGACGATGGCGAGCTGCGTGATAATCCTGCTGCCGCTCAAGCCGAGGCGGAAGCAACGTTAAGCCTAATGTCTGATGCCGATCAAGAGGTGTCGCCCGAGCTACATCCACTACGATACATGTTCCATAGCACCTGGGTGCGCTTTCGCAGCGTGAGTTAATGGGAGCCCCTTACTGTTGCTTGCTTTGTGAGCTAATCATCCGCCTTGTATCAGAGATCTTCCAGAGGTAATTGACTCAACTTATTCTTTTTTTTTCTTTTTGGTTCCTTCGACATGCTAGTTAGGATACTTACCATTCCTCAGCTCTCCAAAATCGATACAGGAAGTGTATGGAGGAGTACATAAACGGCATCCTGCAGCAGGTCGACGTCAGCTCCTTTGATGCCTCCCTCGATGCCGACTTGTATCTCCACTTCCGACGCAAGTCCGTCGGGTTGCGCCCTTGCCACGCTCTTCTCGAGTATGTGTTTTCTCCTCTTCCAAGCATTTCACGTCTCTTTTTTTCTTCTTTCTTTGTCTGGATCCCTTGTATCTATCCTATCCAGCGACTGACGCAAGCCCAGATATGCATGCGGGATACAAATACCCGATCATGTGATGGCACACCCAGCTATCCAAGAGTGTATGGCGGTGTCGATTGATCTCGTCCTGCTGTAAGTTCATTCGCAACAGGTTGAACAAAGAAGGGGGTAGGGGCTACGTGTACAAGCAGGATTCTGACAAAAACTCAAAAACAGCCAAAACGACATCTTGTCCTACAAGAAAGAACAAGCCTCAAACGTAATTCACAACCTCATCCACATCTACAGAAACCAAGGCATGACAGCCCAGGAAGCCTTTGACCAGGCCGGCAACCTGATCGTGAGGGCCATCAGGCGGTGGCACCTGGCCCAGCTCGACCTGCCAATGTGGGGAGAGCAGATAGACAAGGAGGTGCAGCGCTACCTGCAAGGATGTCTGGACTCTTGCATTGGGAGTCTGAACTGGAGGTTAGTGCAATGAATTCCCCTTGAAACAAAATTCGGGAGAAGCATGTTCGGCGTGCAGCGTTGGAGAAGAGGAAGAAAACTGACCCGTCTCTGCGCAAATTCTACAGCTTTACCACAGGACGATATTTTGGAGATCAAGGCGACGAGATACGCAAGACGCGGGTGCTTACACTCAAGATGTGAGAAAGGGCCAGGGGGGAGGAGGATCTCGAAGGGGTGGGGGGGTTCGCGTCATGCTGGTACATGCTTTTACTGTCACATTAAACTTGACTGGATATTTTCATCTTCAAGGGGGACCAGTCTCACGGAGTACATACTGCCTGGCCGGCGTCAGCGGTTGTGACTTGTCTCGTGTTTTTACTTTCTGGAATCAAAATCGGATGATAGTTTATTTCTTGACACTTTTTAGACTTTTTAGTTCCCGTAGTCTGAACTTTTGAGGATGGAATAACGTTTCTTCTAACTGGATAAGTGTACCTCAATGTCTGTCAAGCGGCTATGTGATATCCGATTCGTAGTTTCTTTTTCTTTTTTTTTTCTTCTTTTTCTTAGGATTCCCTGCACATAGCAATGACACCCGTGCCATCCCATATTGTGTCTGGCGGTGAAAGGAAACAAGGACATATGCGCTCAAACTTGTTACAACATTAGACCCGGTCCTTCATCTGATGTATACTATATTACTACCTAATCGGTCAAATATTATACAGAAACATCCATCCACCATGTAGCAGCAAGGCTCGGAGAATAAAGTTCCTTCGATAGTATATATAAAGTAGTCAAGGAGGACCCTTCTGCATGATACTCCACGTCGGGGGCGTTCTGCCGCAATGGGACCACCCATCGGCTACCAGGGCTGTAGTTTGACTCGGGGAGGGGGGTGGTCTCATGGGAGTCACGGCAGAGTCATTCTCCACCCGGGGAATTTTCACCGATCAAGGTTTGCAAGCATTGATACGAATCCATGCATTTATGTTTGGTGGTTCTGAGTCTCGAATGTGGAGCTACAGGGTTCTCCGGGGAGTTTGGTTCATAGGCCAGTTTCCGTATCAGAGCCAGCTCAAAACGCTGCCGTAACGGTCGTCTACTGTAGGCTTGCACCGTGCCATGGCACTGGGCTGCTTGTACCATAAGTAGCTAGCTAGGTAAACAGGCGTGTCTGTATTGTTTTCGTGTTGATACCCAGCGCCTTTTTTTTTACTGTAAACTAGTTTCTCCCAACTCGTCAGAGTCGAGTTTGATTAGTGGCCTTGATAGTCTAGTCTCTTTTAACGGACCATAGTTTATGCGCAAGAGGCCCGTACCTATACCCTCCTCTCTGTATCAAAGTTGTTCTCAGTCAGTCAGTCACAATGAGCTCCCCAAACCAGAGCGTCCACCCGTCATCGACGGCCCATGCCGGGTCGGAGCCTCTGGTGAACACAATGTTTGGAAAGACGCCCCTGCTGAGCCTCGGGCTATCCGTCGCCATCGCCACCGTCTTCCTGGGCAAGTTCCTGTTTGGCGGCAGCGGCAGCAAGAAGCTGGTCTTCCCCTTGGTCAAGAAGGAGGGAGACGGGTACAACTTCCTGAGCGACGCGCTCAAGATGGTGGAGAAGGGGAGGAACGAACACCCCGGCGTGCCCTTCTTCATCGAAGGCGAGAACGGTCCGCTCGCCGTCTTCCCGCCCAACATGATTGATGACATTCGCAGCCACGAGAACCTCAGCTTCCACCTCACGGTGCGGGAGGACTTTCACGATGGCATGTCTGGCTTCGAGGCCTTCACCATCGTTTCACGCGGCGGGGGGATTTTGCAGACCGTCATCTCGAAGCAGCTGACCAAATGTGTCGGTGAGTATCCTGTTGTCTCATTTTTTATTTTATTTTTTTTATTCTGTCTTGCTCCGGGGAATGTTCGTGGGTGGTCGCTTGCGGGTCAAATGCTAACCAGGCTCGTGCTTTCTAGGTGCCATGTTGAACAGCTTGTCTGACGAGGCGGCTTATGCTCTACACAAGAGCTTTGGTGAAGAGACTGGTAAGAAATTGCATCTGCTGAAAGCACAATGATTTTAAAATGACGCTCACACTAAACACAACATGGATTAGAATGGCGAAAACACACGATCAGGCCGATTGTTCTTGACACGATATCTCGCGTGGCATCCCGCATCTTCCTGGGCGAAGATCTGTGCCGCAACGAGGAGTGGCTGGAGCTGAGCAAAGGCTACACCATCGCCGCCTTCATGGCCGCCAGGGACCTGAGGCAAAGGCCGTTCCACCTCCGGAGGCTCATCCAGTGGTTCGAGCCCAGCTGCAAGACGCTGCGCAAGTACCGCGACAGCTCCAGGGCTCTGATCCTCCCCATCGTCGAGAAGAGGCGCGCCCTCCGCCGCGAGTGCATCGCCCAGGGCAAGCCGCTCCCCGTCTTCAACGACTGCATCGACTGGTTCGAGGAGGAGGCCGCCGGCAGGCCCTACGACGCCGGCATGACCCAGCAGGCCATCGCCGCCACCGCCAACCATACCTCGTCCGACTTCGCCACCAAGTTCATCCTCATCCTTGCTCAATACCCCGACGTCGTGCAGGAGATCAGGGAAGAGATTGTAAAGGTGATTGGGGCCGAGGGCTTGACCAAGGCGTCCCTCGCCAACCTGAAGCTCCTCGACAGTGCGATGAAGGAGACGCAGCGTCTGCAACCTCTTACTACCTGTGAGTCTTAACTCTTAAGCCGAAGCGGTCTTTCCCCCAAGTATATCATTTGCCATGCGGGCAAAAGCTGACCACAAGTTTCGCCCCAAAACCCTCCCTCATCCGCAGCTCCCATGGCCCGCATGGCAACAAAGGACATCCACCTCGCCAACGGCGTCTACATCCCCAAGGGCACCTCTCTGGTCGCCGACGGCATCTGGCGGCTGAGCCCCGAGATATACGAGAACCCGCTCGAGTTCGACGCGCACCGGTTCGTCAAGTGGCGCGGCACCGACAAGGAGAACATGGCGCACTTTGTCAGCACCGCCGCGTCGCACACGGGCTTCGGCCACGGCATCTGCGCCTGCCCCGGCCGCTTCTTCGTCACCAACGAGGTCAAGATCATCCTCTGCCAGCTCATCATGAAGTACGACTGGAAGCTGGCCGAGGGCTCCACCGCCGAGCCGCTCGTCTTTGGCTTTAACCTCGACGCCTCGTGGGACGCCAAGATCATGGTGCGGAGGAGGAAGGTGATGGAGTTGGACCTTGATGCTTTGTCGGCGTAGATTTCTTTTTTTTTTGGTTTGTTTGTGGATATGGCTTGGGCAAAACACTCATATACGTAGCACTGGCGTATTGTTTGTAGTGAGCTTCGTCTTGAGAGGGTTTGAGACGGTGGAGCTTTTTCTTTTTGCTGGAATAAAATAAAAATTATAAAATACTCCCGAAACTCTTCCTAACCACAAACAGCAGTCAAAAGAGAGAGACGGTCCAACGCGCGCGCTGCTCTGGAAGACGCTGGAGCAACCCCATGCATTCGTGGTGTGACAAAAAGACGACAGCTAGCTTTCCGCCGCAACATGTCACATTCCCTCCAAGCTATGAACCTGCTGCTTCAGCATCAGTTCGATGACCCATGGGATACCTATCCGACTTCGTTATAGGTTGGGCGTGTGGCTTCCACAATGGACCAAAGGTCTTGGATTGTCTAGCCTGGTCAATAGTTGAGAGCGGTGGGCTCAACATAGATGTCCACGAAAGATTCCATTGCTCTTTCTCGCAAGGCAAAACTGACAGTGCAGGGATCGAGCAACAAATATGGCTGTCAGACAGCAACAGCTGTATATCACAGCTGGGACTCGGCGAAAATCTTGGAATCCAAATGGAGGTTCTCTTTTCAAAAGCTGCTAAATAATATCGCGAAATGCTAATTAAGCCCCCAAGCCTGAAAAGAAAAAAGTGCTATACCAAAACTCCATACTCCAACCCTAAATGCGCCTGTGTTGTGTTCGATGGTGAGAAACAACACAAAATGATTGACGCCGAGAACACCAGCCCAGCCCTGAACACCCTAATTTTCAAACCGTAAACGCCAGAAAAGACAAGAACAAAAATGGTATCATAACACAAGAAAAAAGAGGTATCTACCCCAAAAAAAAAAGGAAGAAGGAAAGAATAGAAAGAGAAAAAAAAAAAAAAGAAGAAAAATTCCTACCACCGGCCATACTCGCCATCACAATGCGACGCACGGTTGTGCGTGAGGAAGCACTGCCTACGCATCTCAAAGTCGTGGGCGCCCTGCCTGCCCGCCTTGACGGCGGCCGTGATGAAGGCGATGAGCATGCCTGCGCAGCTGAGCAGAAACACGCCAAAGAGCAGCAGCCCCGCCAGCTGGGCGTGCTGCCTCCGCCTGGCCGCCTCGTGGAACTCGCGCGCCCGCGACCCGTGCGACTCCGGGTCGTACTGGTACTGCACGTCCTGGTAGACGCGACGGTTGTGCTGTCGCTGCTGTCGCTGCTGCTGCTGCTGCTGCTGCTGCTGCTGCTGGTGACTGCTGCCGACGAGGTGCGTTCGGCTGGGAGGAAGCCCCGGGATGGCGGCGCGCGAGGTCTGGTTCACCAGCTCGACCACAGCTGCCAGATGCGAGTTGATCAGGTTCGCGTTGGCGTACGGGGGCGGAGGTGGCGTGGACGGCGGGGATGGCCCGTCTTCGGGGATGCTGGGGAGGAGCTTTTCGGATGATAGCCGCGGGGACATGCTGTTTGAGCGGGAGCGGGAACGTGCGCGGGGCGAGGCGGTAGGGGATGAGAAGCCAGACATTGTAGCTGGTGTCTTTGTTGGGTTGATGCTTGGAGCTAGCTGTCGCTGTTAGTCCGCAGTAAGGTCTGCGTGATCAGTGTGAATAGCTTCTGGTCAATATAGATAAACAATGTTTGTGATGAACTAGACCAATCTGGACGAATTGTTGAGAAGATGCCAGTTGATTGTGTTTGATAGGGTTTTGTCCTGTTAGTTGATATTGATGTCAGAACAAAATATATATATGTCAGTTGAAAATCTCGGTATTGTGTTGAGCTCAGTGTGAATGAATGATGTTTTCGGATGCTCCAATTGTTGATTTGAAATTGGACTGGAGCAAAAATGAGAAACAAAACCAACAATTCTAGGGAACAATCTTCCAAACATATATTCCCCGTCTCCATCGCTCTCGAACGTCAATTTGGGAACGATGAGAAATATGGGTCGGACTTTTATTTCTCTGCAGCCTGTTTGATGCTGTGTAATCATCCGTGTGGTTTGCGGCACGCGCTTACTGCGTGCACCCGCACTCGGGGGCCTTGGTTGAGGCGAAGCTCCACGACGATTACTAGCCCGCGCCAGGTACAGACAGTACCCAAAGTACTGTGCCTCCAAGCCCCTACCCCTGGCGCAACGAGCAACCCAACCCACAGCTATGGATGGGCAGCCAGCTTACCGAGACAACCGAGCAAAAAATTCTCCGATTGACTCCCATTCTGTCAAAAGATGAGTGTATCGCCGAGCTTTCGCGGACCCAGTTGTGCTCGAAAGACGATGGTTCGTTGCAATGTTTTACTCTTCTTTGACTGTTTTCTTTTCTGGGGCTTGGTCCCATCTTAGGCGTTAGGCACACCAACTCAATTGCGGTTCGAGCCCAATGGGTACTCGGTTGCGTTCTATCGGGCCAATTGTTCTTTTTCTGTGCAAACAAGCCGGTCTTTGTCTTTTTTCGACTGAGCTAGGGAGGTAAATTTGTACACGATGCGAATGATTTGCGAAATAGGATCCCGACACGATTGCCGATCCCAGTCTCACACACACGCACATACGCACACACACTTTATCCAAGATGATCACAAGCAACGTCTCTTCATCCAACCCAATTTTTTTTCCTATTATTACTCGGGTTCACCAGCCTCGCAGCCACGGACGGGTTTTCTCTCTCTCTCTCTCTCTCTCTCTCTCTCTCTCTCTCTCTCTCTCTCTCAGTGCGTCGCAACCTCCTTGATGGTGCCCCGATGCACAGAAGCCAGCCACGTCCTAGACATGAAGGCGCGGATCCTCTTCCCCCAGAACATAAACACCAACAGCACCAGGTTGTTGGCCAGCAGCAGCGACATGAAGACGCCCGCGATCATGACCGCGTACCCCTTGTCCATGACCCACTGGATCAGGTTGAGGCCCATGCCGAAGCTGACGGCCTGCTTGCCCATGTTCATGGCGATGAGCATCTCGCTGATGTTGCTCTGGTAGCTGTCGATGGCGTAGGCGAGCGTGAAGGTGAAGTAGAAGTAGGCCCCGAACTGCGTCAGGCCGCTGCCGAAAAAGTACGCCACCCAGTGCAGGTTGAGCTGGGCCGCCGCGCCGAACAGCGCCAGGCCCGCCGGCGCGATCAGCATCGCCGGCAGCATGACGCCGAGCCGCATCTCCGCCTCGCGGATCCCGTCGTTGCGTCTCGTCAGGTGCGCCGCGAGCCGGTCCGACGACGACGTGAAGAGCACCGCCAGCGCGAAGCCGATGATGGTCGCCACCGCCACGAGACCCCCGCTCGTCTCGGGCCAGTTGTAGGGCGGCGCCACGATCTTGATGGGGAAGATGAAGTTGAACGTCAACCCGCCGAGTCCGATGTAGATACCTGGCCAGGCGAGTGCTTGGTTAGCTTCCGTCTGTTGCGTTGTGATGCATGGCTAAACCGTATAGGGAGTCACCAGAGTAGAATGTTGGGCAACTCAACTGACCGTATGTGGTAATCACCCAGAGCACATGGGGTACCAGGAAGTACGTGAACGACCTTGCCATCATCATGAAGAAATCCGTCTCGTGGTTCCAGACGCCCCAGAACTTCAAGGTCTGGAGGAATGTCTTGCGAGGCGGGACGCCTTCAAATGAAGCCGCATCCTCGACATCGGTAACCAACGCCTTGTCCCCCGGAGAAGAATGTGTCTCTGGTCGTCCGGCGGCAAGTTCGTTGGCTTTGGCGCGGTCGTAATTCGTCTCCTCGACGAAGATAAAGGCCAGGAAAAATAGTGCGACGCCAAATGCGAGCTCTACATAAAAGAAAAGATTCCAGGATAAGCCCCCAGCAAGCATGTATCCGGCGTAGAGGGGTCCGGTGGCACCGAGACAGAGACAAACTGTGTATATGCATATACCAGGTCAGCACTTCACAGCAAAGCCGCGTGAACACCAACTCCTGTAAGTCCCCACCTGTATAGTACCCTAGGCGTTTTCCACGCTCGTGCAGGAAGAATATGTCATTGACAAGTTGTACCGGCAGCGCCTCGCAAACGCTAGAACCAAAGCTTTGAAGCACGCGACAAAACATCAGGCTGGCAAAGGTCCGCGACAGGGAACAGCCGAGTAGCCCTGCGCAATACTTTTGTTGACCATCCATGTTGTCAGTGTGTCTGTGCATTGAAAGGCAAAGAATTTTCTTGTAAGGAATTGCATACCAGAATCAGGGACGCGAGCATTACCGGTCTGCGGCCGAATTTGTGATACAAAGGTACGAAAATGAGAGACCCTGTGTTGGAATTTCGTCAGTCATTCTAGGCCCAGAACTAGAACACTTCGGCAGGGGAATTCTAACCAAAGCCAAACGCCAGGTTGGGATAATTGACCAACCCGGCCGCCTCATTAGGAGTTATGCCGAACTCGGCGGAGAATATTCCGATGTAGACCGATGGACCCAACAGGGCCGAGCTGGCCAGGAACGAATATAGTGAACAGACCACGAGGATCATGGACTTTTTCCATTTTGGCCACTATAGATAGAGTGTTAGCTGCCTGGGGAGGTTTGAGTTCCAGGTACGGATTATGGCTACCTGAAGAGGATCGTTGGGGTCAAGTGCCGGAGCCGGATAAAGTGCTTGTCCATAGGCAGTATCGTCCCCCTCTATTAACAAGTTTTCGGTTAGACAGGTTTTTTTCTTCTTTTTCTTTTTGTTATTCGACACTCGCTTGATTTGTTGAAGGGGATGCTTACCGGCTGCCTTGAGATTCACGGTTCCCGGTATGTCCTCCTCGTGCGCATGACTAGGGGTTTTTTTAACCATGTAAGCAACAGCCTTCGTACCAGGATGGTTTCCTCTTTAAGATGAGGAACCTACCTACGAACCAAGTGGCCAACCTTGCCGCTCGGGTTGGGATTTTGAGACATTTTGTCTTGATTCCCGATGAAGAAGATAAAATAAAAATAAAAATAAAAACAAGTGTCGAAAAACGTCAAAACGGGTGTAGCACGAGTCTGGGTAGCTCTCGCCGCAGTGATTGAGCCTTTCAACCTTGTCTACCAGGAGACATGGAAAATAGTTCGGAGTAAAACGTGGGGAACCCGTAGAAGCGATGAATCTTATATTATATTCTCCTACCTACCTGAAGTAATACTCATAGAGTATCATTCACCAAGCGAACTGCACCAAAACAAAAAATGAGACAAGATTCAACATCCCCCGCCCAGCATAGTGGAGAGGAGGCAAGGGAGCGGCAGTTGAAATGGGGATAATACATGGAGGTGCGGGGGGTTGTGAGGGATCAGTGCCGAGAAGCCCCCTGTCTGAGTGCGACCTTCAACATTTGCCTGAGTATTTTGCAGGCAAGTTCTCCGCGTTTTCTGGTTTAGGGATCGCATAATACCGGTACTATCGCCTGGGTTCTTGGTAGCATTTCCGGGCATGCTGGACTAGAATACCTCCTAAAGTCAAACTTTTGATACAGCGACGCTATGACTTGGGTTAATCTATCAACGAATTCTGGGGTTTGGTTGGAACGCTGCATGGGTGGCAGGATGAGGTGAAAACATTGAGTCCAATTAAGAAGACCAATAATCAAGGAATTTTTTTACCTGTCAACTTTCAAAGTTTTGCCAGATCTCGGTAGTTCTGGAGAGAAGTTTGAGAGCTTGAGAGGTGGAGTTGGACAGGGCTGGTGTTAAATCGACTGAACTCTACCGTTCTGGTTCGAAACTACATCAGTTTGCTTTTCTTTTCTTTTCTTTTTCATTTTTAAGCTTTTCTGGGGGACAACGCTGAAGAGTGTGAATATATTACCCCTCCCAGCTGTCCTGAATATGCATCTCTGTATGTTTTTTTTTTTTTTTTTTTTTTTTTTTTTTTTTTTTTTTTTTTTGGCATTGTTGGAGTCACCCTCGAATCATAGTCCGACAGATCCGCCATGACGGAGGCGCAGCGTTTCATCCCTTGAGAGTTTAACCTGCAATTGCGGGGGGAGGGCGGCTTGCAAGATAGTGTGGTATAAATGAATGAGGTGCTACACAGCTCCTAAGATAGTCGGCAATTGGGCCGACATGAGCTTGAGGCAATCGGCGGGCGGAACTGAGAGGCTGCGCTGTCACAGCCACCTGGCGTCTTACTACGACTTGGATCCAATGGCGAAATAAAATGTCAACGGCTGTCGGGAATAGGTACCTGGCAATTTCCACGCTTGATAGCGCTGCGGTACCTAACCCGGAAGCCACCCGGTTTGCTCAAGCGCCATGAAGTGGCATGAGCTCGTGCAGGAATTCGAATCGCAGGATCGGTGTTTTACGAGCTGGTTTGCGATGAATAAGAGACGATAATCGAGAAATTTTAGACAGGATAAGCATGTCAGGTAGGGCCGTAGGGGGTAGTAGGTAAGGCAGGGAAAGGTGACGTAAAGTACGTAGACCACCACGTCTAGTCTAGCTACCCAGGCAATTAGGAGGTACTTTGTAGGTAGGTAGGTAGGCAAGGTAGGGCAAGTACCTCAGTTGCTCAGGTAAATAAATAAGGTATGGACCACCAACACCTTATTCTACGATGGAGACAGCATTGAACTCGATGGTTGAGATAACCATCCCCTAATCATCTTTCCAACTAACCTACCAAATTATTGTGATGTACCGAAAGCGCAAAACGGCTGCAGCGCCTAGCCCCGTTTCCAAAATAGAACAGGAAGATCCCACACGTGATCTTCGTTTTTCTTTCATGATCTCCCTCGGCTGCGGGGCAAAGCACCAAAACGGATCGACATCCACCCCATGGGTTCCAATTCGGTGATGATGGCCCGGCCGCCGCCTGTTCGCCATCTGCTGCCATCTGCCAGCATTGATAAAGATGTGGAGTGGAGGTGGTAACCAACAAAACGATCGACTGACTGACTGAGTGGCCTGAGTTTGAGCAATTCGCATTTCGAGGTTCAGTTAGGTTCCATGCTTGGCTTTGCTTTGACTTGCCTTATGCTCTCCTTACCAGCTGGAGAATTGTTCCACTGCTACTGTACTGTCCAGTTTTAGTTCTGTGCTGTACCTGTTATTCGACAGTGCAGAACGACAACACCTAATTGCCACCCCCAATTCGAACGAGTGAACAGCACCAAGCGCCCATCATCAACTTACCACCAAATTTGGAAGCCTAGCCCAACCAATAGAATAGACTCCGGATAGGACGATTTACCCGCCTCCTGACATTCCCACGCACACACGCATCCACGCACGCACATTGCATCGCCTCGCAGCTGCCTCGACGCCGTCAATCCTACCTACATACCTACCCACACACACTTGCAGTAGCACGCACGCCTGGACGGATTTTCTCTCGACTTCCAACAAGCTGTCAAAACAACCGACAACCATATCCATTTGAGTACACACAACGCACGCACACACAAAGTAGCGCACCCTGCGCAACCCAACGTCTGCACGCCCACGAACCCAACACAACGACCCGACAATCACGCACCGTCGTCACAAAAAAAAAGTCCAAAGTCAAAAAAACAAACAGCTACCCTTACGGGCCGTGCCCTCTGGCGTCAATTTGTGACGCTTCTCCTCAATCCGACAGAGTGGTCACTCACGGCGCCTAACACCACACCACCCGGCTGCGACTTTTCTGCGGCGCACGGACGATCCCCTACCCCTCCGATTGTCCCGGATTCTCAGCCCCCGAAGAATTGTCTCGTGCCATCCTGCCGCCCATGACAGTCTCATGATATAACACTACAGCCGTTGCGCCCGACTGCCTGACCGTTCAAAGTCAAGGGAAGCGTCGGCTCAGGCCAATACGCTGTCCCAGCCCCAAGTGCAGATGATGGTGCGTCTCCCCTTTCCAACTTGACACGCGTGGCGTCGGGGCGCCGCTTTTCCTGCTATTTCTTAATGCCTGCGGCCTCCCCATCCATCCCTTCCGCTAGTCATACAAGCGCTATCTTGTACCTCGCTTAGCTTCGTATTTGCTGACACGTTCTGCTGCTGTTTGTTCGTTACATAGACCTCATCTCGACCCCGCGATGTTGGGGGCAGCTTTGCAAGTCGACGTGGTCATTCCAACCAGCTGTCCATCTCGGACCCGAGCCACCATGTCACCGAGGCAATAGGCACCATGTACGGAGATAGCGACGACGATTCTGGGCCCGAGAGCCGACTCGAGAACCCATCCTTCCCTGACCCTTCTCGAAAGAATCGACCCATGAGCTTCTTGGCATCTCCGGCCGGCGGCGAGCAAATAAAGTCGTCTGAAAAGAATGGACAAAAGCCCGTGCGTTCAGCGTCAGACAAGACACCACTGGCCGTATCGACGACGGTTGAGGACGCCGATTCCAATGGAGGTTCTGCCGAGCCGAAGGAAGTACCGGTACGGATGAAGAGCAAACGTGGCAAGTCTTATGAGGGTCCTAGTTCTCCAAACTCCGGCATGCCGCCGATTTCTCCGAGCCTATCACTACGAGAGGTTCAGGAGGCCGAATCCTCACAATTCCCGTTGGGCAACATCGAAAATCCAAGCGACATTGCGCAAGAGCTTAGCAATCTCCAGGCGCTCCGCCGGATGTCTATGGATGTTGGAAATACCAGTGATCCCGATCTGCTCCCGTTCTCTGGCATCTCTCTCATGGCCATGCCGACTGTGGCTCCCAGTGGCGAGGACGACGAGGCCGACCTATCTCGTCTTTTATGGGTTCCCGCCAAGGTTCATCCCGAATTGGCGCCGGATCAGTTTAAGAACTTCCTTGAGAACCGCGTCAACACCATCAAGAGACGGTCAGGAGACTCTATATTGTCTGCAGACGGGCTGGAAAGACATAATTCAGGCAGTCTCAGAAGGAAAAAGTCGATGCTTTCGAGGCAGGTCCACAGCTCGGGGACGCCAACAGAGGAATTTGATATGCCTGAGAGGTTGGAGAGAGAATTATCCAATGGTGGCAGATCCACACCAGAGCTAAGCATTAACGAACTGGTCAAGGATCCCAGTAAAGTCGTTCAGAAGTTGGCCCAGGAGACACAGGATGCAGGTTCTGAAGGAGACTTGCCGATTCTGCCAGTGGCACCCGGCATGGGGCTAAGAAGGTCCACAAGAACAACTTACCGGAAAGGCGGCAGTCTTCGTTCGGGGGATCGACTTCCATTTTCGAAAAGGGTGGCTGCTAGAGACGCAGAGAAGGATGCAGACAAAGAGTCAGAGGATGCCCCTCCATTGCCGACTATTGCACCGCCAAAGGATCAAGGTCTCCCTAGGATTCAAACAGAGCCAAGCCAACCAACTGAGAACTTCTCCCGGCCGATGCGTGCTGTCAGGAGGCAGCAGACATTCCAGAGGGATAACGTGGCCGCATCGCCGATATCGCCGACTTCTACTCTCGACCCTACCAGCCCGGTTCCCTCGAATATGGATGACACCTTGAATGTTAAGAGCCCTACATCGAGGCCTGGTTCTTCTGACAGGCCCCTGACGACGGAGTCTGGCCGAACCGCTCCCGCGCCCGTTCCAGCTCCCGCTGCCGCTTCGGCTCCCATACCGCAAATAGTAGAGACGCCGCCGCCGGCCGAGAAGGAATCCGAACAATTACAACAGCCTCAGTCATCGAGGTCATATTCGCATCGGTCGTCACCGCAGAAAAATACGGAGCAGCAGCAGCAGCAGCAGCAACAACAACAACAACAGCCGCAGAACAACCAGCAGCAGGAGCAGCCTCCTCCACGTTCGCTGAGGCGCCCGTCCTCGGTCAAGCAGATTCAGCAGTCTCCAACGTCACCCAAGGCCAGCATGGAGCAAACTCTTAGCGACATGGCCCAGCACCCATCCCCGCTACCTGGCGGCAGCAACACCAGAACGGATGCACTCACGTTCATTCCCACCATGCCAGCCGAAGAGAAAAGGAAATCCAAGGATGAGAGCAGTGGCGACTCTAGTAAATCCACGGGCTGGAAATGGTTCCGCGGCGAGGATCGAGAAAAGAAGAAACGTGAAAAGGAAGAACAGTCCAAGAAGTCACGCAGCAGGACGTCGACTGAGAAGGCCGCTGGTCACGGCGATGCGCGGCTGGACGTGCTCCAGAACAGCATTGACACTGCGCTACAAAAGGGCCGCGAGAACCTTCTGCTCGACAGCGAGTCGGTCGACAACAAACTGCACGAGGAGCGCAAGAAAGAGAGCTCGCGTTCCAAGTCCGGCGAGTCCAAAAAGGAAAAAGACGGCTTCTTTGGGTCTATATTTGGCGGCAAGAGCAAGAAGAGCGACAAGGACTCGAGTTCAAGCCGAAAGCAACGGGCGCTGTCGCCGGAGCCGCCACCAAAGCCGTTGAGGCCCGATATCGATTATCCGTACACGCGATTTCCCATCGTGGAGGAGCGGGCCATATACCGCATGGCGCATATCAAGCTTGCGAATCCACGACGGCCGCTGTTGAGCCAGGTGCTCCTTTCCAACTTTATGTATTCTTACCTGGCCAAGGTTCAGGCCATGCACCCGCAGATCAATGTCCCAGTCTCGCCGCAACAAAAGCGGGCAGAGGAGGAACGAAGACGAAAGGAGCAGGAGCAGCAGCAGCAGCAGCAGCAGCAGCAGCAGCAACAGTACATGATGCAGCAACAGATGGCGCACGAGTCTGAGCAAGATGACGGACATGGCGGCTATGATCAATATGGCTACGATCCCCAACGGGTATGTGCTAAACCTTGATATTCTTTGGCCTTCGATGCAATGCTAACAGGCGAGGTTCATAGTCTGATCATTATGGAGACTATCAGGGGCAACACAATGGCACCGTTGATTACATAGACGACTCGCAGATATATGAGCATGACCAGCAGCGAAACGAGCAGGAGAGGCACCAAAACGGCGGCTACCGCAACGAGCAGCAAAACGGACATGGCGATCGGCCAGGCTCTTCAGGCCGAGCATACTATGACTATGAGCAACACGAGGATGGGCGCAGGCGCGAGGAGGAAATGTGGTGAGGGCGCTGTGCGACCAGGTGTTCAGATAGCTAGCTGTAGCTGTCAGAAGCCCCATACATAAGGGGAATCATGTCCTTCAGATTCAGGGGTGACGCTCGCAAGCATTGGAAGCAGCGGCAGAAAGCCTGCGACTGTTTTGAGCGTTCTCTCTTTTCTTTTTTTTCCTTTTCAATTAGTTCATTTTTGTCACAGTTTTGCCTTCTTCTATAACATCCTAAAGTGTACTGGGAAAGCACAAGCATAGCCGGCCGAGCAAATGGGAGGGCAATATTGTCTATCGTTTTATTCTTGATTCAATGGAGGTAATATCTCATCGAACGCAATTGCTGGTAGGCTATCTGTCCATAGAGCCACAACATCGTCAAAGACGTTCAAATACATGCCGGGGTGCGTGGGGTTTCAGTATTCTTTAGCAAATGTGCGTTGTCTTTGTTTTCTGCTGGTGTTCTTGAGCTCCATACTTGACTTAGTTTTAGTGACCTAGGTATTACTCAAGTACCTACATAGGTAAGGAAGGTAGTTAAGCTTTTAGCCTGCTAGCAGAGTTTGACTGCAACTGATGTACAAGACCTTGATTTGGATGATCGCAATGTAAGCTATTTTCATCTCAACGGAATTTAGGTACCTGGTTATATAGTTATTTATCGACGGTGCAAAAGAAGAAGAAAAAAAAAACTTTTCGGTTGTTGGTTTAGGCACCATTCGTCGTCTCATTCATCAGCTCTGATTTGTTGTCTCTCTAGCTTGGTCTGAGATGAAAGACGAGCGGGAGCTGCCCAACCCAACTTCAAGCACTAGGCCCAATCGGGTTTAGCGCAAACTAGCTTTGGGCGTGCAAGCGCTTTGGGAAGCGCAAAAGGTGACAGGACAGGACAAACAAGACAGCACAAGCACAAGCCATTCACGTCGGAGCCAGCCATAACCTTTTCTCCCCTGCCTCAAGTTTTGAAGGGTCATCGACAAGAAAGAGGAACGCCCACACCCGCCAACCCCCAACTAACTATACTACCGACTCTCTTCATCGACTTAATCTCTTCCAAGCGAGAGTTCCGAAGTGCATATTTACCACACCGTCACTATTTTATTGCGCTGTAGCCGATACCCCCTCCATCAGGGAAAAAAAAAAACTTCTTAGATCTGGCAGCCTTACCGCACGAGCGCTTTTCTTCCTTTGCTGTTGACGCCGCCCCCCGAATTTTTTTATTTTTATTTTTTTTTGCGTCGCAAAGCACAGCTCAACCTGGCCACGCCCCTCTCCGATTCTCCGCCGCCTCTAGATCCAAGACGCGACGAAGCAAACGAGGCCGTTCTCAATCTGATCATCGACCCGCTACCGACCGATACCTGCTGTTGAGACAAGCTCGAAATCAACTGCCTGCTTGCTCGCTGTGACAGCTTGCATCTTGACTCTCCCTCATATTTTGCCCTTTTTCACCCAAGCAATGGCCAACGTGAGCTCCATGTCCTTTTGTTTGTTCCCTTTCTTCACCTCAACAAAACCTCATGAATTCCTCATTGCAATCGCGCTGTTCAAAGGAACTCGTTTGGTTTCATCCTGACTGTTCCTAACAACTTGCATCAACCCATCTACGGCCTCATGCATCCCATGCGGATGGACCTCCCTCGATGCACTTTCTACTTGGAGTTCCCCATGCTGATCATGCTTCACTCCTTGGCAGCAGCAACAACCGAGACACCCTTACGGCGGCAACCAAGGCTTCATGGCAAATGGAGCTCATAATGTAGCTGTTCCTCCTGGCGCCACGCCGCTGCTACCAAACCAGGGCCGCATCATCCAGACCGGTCCCACGCGAGTTCTTTGTATTGCCGATGTTCGAGGTAAGATTCGCGTGCGGAAACCTCTTGTATATGTACACGGTGCAGGCAAGGTTGAGCTAAAAGTGAACGTCACACAGGAAACCTGCGATCACTGAACGATCTCGCAAAGCAAGCAAACGCAGACTACGTTATTCATACCGGAGACTTTGGGTTTTATGATGATACTTCTTTGGAGCGCATTGCCGAAAAGTGTGTAAAACAATCTACACCTTTCGCCAGAAGCTAGCCACGAACTAACAAAGTGGCGTCTCTAGGACCTTGAAACATGTCGCCCAATACTCTCCGTTGATCAGCGAGTCCGTCAAGAAGGCCATCCAAGTCGGCGGAAATGGTTCAGTCAAATCGCGATTCCCTCCTTCTGAGCTCCCACTCTCTGAGCTGTCCATGCTCTTGAACGGCGATTTCAAGCTCGATGTTCCTGTCTACACGGTCTGGGGTGCCTGTGAAGATGTGCGCGTGCTGGAGAAGTTCCGCTCGAAAGAGTACAAGGTGCCTAATCTCTTCATCATTGACGAGGCGCAGTCGATGCTTCTGGAGGTTTCGGGCGTCAAGCTTCGACTGCTGGGTCTCGGTGGTGCCGTCGTGATGCACAAACTGTTTGACAACGGCGAGGGTAGGACAACGATTGCTGGAGGACAGGGAACCATGTGGACGACGTTGCTTCAGATGGGCGAGCTGGTCGACACAGCCAACCGTGTCTACGACCCGACAGAGACTCGCGTGTTCGTCACCCACGCCTCTCCTGCCCGTGAGGGTATCCTCAACCAGCTCTCCGTCACACTCAAGGCCGACTTCTCAGTATCTGCTGGTCTCCATTTCCGATATGGCAGTTCATACAACGAATTCTCCGTTAACCCCACGCTTGACCACTACAGAGGAAAGCTCGCCGCAAGCAAGGCTTCTTTCAATGATGTTTGGGAAACGGTCAAGGCGGAGGTTGAGCCGGCAATCCAGCAGAACGAGGCTCAACAGAACCTGCTTAAGAACGCCCTTGGTATTGTCGAGAAGATGCCGTCAACGGCGGCTGGAGGAAACCCATTCGGTGGGCAAACGTCAGCTGCGGTCGGACAGGTTGACGAGAGCGCCTTCAAAAACATGTGGAACTTCAACCTGGCGGACGCTGCTTTTGGCTACCTGGTTCTTGAAATTCAAGACGGCCGTATCGGAACAGAGATGAGGGCGCAGGGCTTCAACTTCTCACACCGTGGCGCAAAGCAGCAGCCCAGCACGGCAGCCGCTGCCCCGACCGCTCCTGCTGCCCAGAGCGCCCCAACAGCCGCCCCTATCCCTTCACGGCAGCAATCCCAGGTCGCCCCTGTTCCCAAGGCATCGCCTGGGCCGCAGGCCAAGCCGGGAACCCCGAAGCCCGTACCATCGCAAAACGACAGCGAGAAGCCGGCGCCCGCCAACGGCGCAGCGCACAGCAGCGAAGCCCCCTCGGTGTCACCCGCGCCTAGGGCCAACCACGAGAACACTATTGGTCTTTTCGTCATGAACGCCCAGAGCGACGACCAGGTCCGCGACATTTTTGCCGATGAGGACAAGGCCAAGATTTCAAAGATCGACAAGTGGGGAGCCACGAACAAGGTGGTCCACTTCAAGACGGTCGAGGAGCGCGACGGCGCCATGTCGCGCCTCTCGGACGATTACAAGGGCCAGCGCTCGCACGAGGACCGCAGCAAGCCGCTCGTGCGCATCTTCCAGCATCGCGAGCGCGAGAACCGCGGTGAGCCCAGGGAGTCGACAAAGAGCTACGGCAACCGCGGCGGCGCGGGCACGTGGGGTAGCAGCCGCGGCGGCAACGCTGCTGGTCAGGAGCGCGGTGGTTACAGGAGCGCCGGCGGCGGTACCGCCAGCGACTCGGAGGGCGCCGGACGGAGGGGTGGCCGCGGAGGCCGTGGCGGACGTGGCGGTGAGCGCGGCGACCGGCCAGAGCGCGGCGAAGGCCGGGGAGGCAGGGGACGCGGTCCGCGCGGTGGGTTGAAGGGCGAGGGTGGCGGTTCCGGCAGCCCAGCGCCAGCCTCTGCTGCGCCCTCGGCTGACTAAGAAAAAAGAAGAGAAAAAAAAGAACAAAAGCCATAAAGGCGCAAAAAATTATGCATCCTCTGAGGAACGGCTTTGTTTCGGGGACTCTGTCTGGTTTGAATCCCTCTTGAATGTCTCCGGATTAATTGGTCTTTTTTTTTATTGCAATCCGATGCAATGCAATCACTGTCTGGTGATTCAAGCTACAGTAATCACGTCTTTATGCCATAGGCCTTCGCTCTACACTAGTCTTTGTTATTTCAAACTGCTTTCTTCGGATGGCATGGCGAGATGGGGTAAGATACACCTTTTTATTATTATTATTATTGTTCGTTTCTTGGTGTCGTTTAGTTATGAGGTATTATTTCGCCCTGTTGCGGGATGGAGGAGTTTTCCGTTTATTTCTTTTTTTGCCTTTGATACAAGGTGTGCCGGTAGATTTGGGTGCGTGTAAACAAAAACATAAAGTTTCTAAAAGGGATGAACACTGGTTTCGCAGGTACACTTTGAACCAGATAATATATGGAAAGCTTGATTACGCAGTATTTTATACTTTTTGCATTACATTATTATCGCCCTTGGTTTTTATGGCCTACAGCTTCTTTCTCTCTTTTTTTTAGCAAGTGCGCTGTAGTCAGGTATCCTCGTCGAATTATGGCTACACACTCGACAGTAGATCTAATTTGTGCTCGCTCAGTCGAGAAACCGAGTTCATCCTTCAATACGTACCTCAAATGTGTACAGCAGCTCCTCTTCTACCTGCAGCTGGACTAGATCTGGGAAAATAATATAGCATGTTGACAACTTGGGCAGGAGTCGCCAGACTATAGGGCCGCCGAACAGTAACACATGTTCATAGCATTCTCGTTTTTTTTTTTTTTTGCTCTTCACTTTCCTTTATCATGACGGAAAACGAAGAAAAAAAATCATTGCGTGGGTTTTGATTTATGTGATGGTATTGTACAGTTTATAATCTCATCATCGTCTCCCTTCTCCCCTTTCTATCTGTCTTTTCTGTTTTGTGTTTGTTTCTTTTATCTCCCCGGTTGCCCTCAGATATGCTGATACAAGTACATGAGATGATAACATTTTGTACAGTGGAAATGGAAGGAGAATCAAGACAGGAGAAGAGAAAGAGAGAAAAAAAAAAGGAAAAGTCAATTACAGCCCTACGGTCAAGCGACAACCCAGCTCAACCATCCAGTGGCTTAACGCCCTTGTGGATGGCAGCCACGCCGCCCGTAAGATCCTCGTAGCCGTCGCCCGAGACCTCGAACCCAGCGTCGACAATCATATCGCGGAACTCCTCCTGGGAGGGGAAGCGCTCGATGCTCTCGACCAGGTATTGGTAGCTGTCACGATCGCCGGCGACGAGCTGCCCGATTAGGGGGATGGCTCCAAAGGACCACCTCTTATAGACGGCGTTGAAGAGCGGGTGCTTGTCGGCCTTGCTGAACTCGAGGCAGGCAAAGACGCCGCCGGGACGGAGGGCGCGGTACGCCTCGCGCAGCGCCGCCGGTATGTCGGTGAAGTTGCGGATTCCAAACGCCACCGTGTACAGGTCCAGCGTGCCCGGCGCCGGGACGTTGTGCCGAGGCTTGGCGGAAGAGGTAGCGGACAGAAAGTCGGTCGCGTCGGCCTCGAGGAACGACAGCGCCGAGAGCTGGGCCGGCGGGAGGGTGGCTTCGGCGCGCGAGCGGCCGACGGCCAACATGGAAGCGTTGATGTCGGAGATGGTGACGCGCACGTTGGGGTTCGCGTTGAGCACGTGTGCGTTGTGCAGCATGCGGAAGGCGATGTCGCCCGTGCCGCCTGCTACGTCGAGGATGTGTTGAGGGGACGGCTTAAGGGGGTCGGAAGAAAGGCCTGGGTTGAGGGTCCGGACGAAGTGGTCCCTGCCATTTTCCGTGTCAGTGACGAGAAAAAAGCAGCACTGCGTCCGTATCAAGAGCTAGACCGCCGGTGCAAAGAGATATGCTCTTCCGAGAACCCGGTACTTACTTCCACACTCGGTGCCAACCAAAGGACATAAGGTCGTTCATTTTGTCATAGGTCTCGGCGACATTGTGGAAGACATCAGCCACACGCCCAGCTTTTTGTGACTCGGGAACCGTCTGGAAACCAAAGTGTGTTGTGCGCTCAGAGCGGGTGTCGTTGTGATTTGAGGTTGTGGTCTCGTTGCTGGACGAGACATTGCGTGAAAATTGCAAGACTGGCGGTTGTGAATGTGATGTGATCGGTGAACGCTGCAAATTTGAGCGGCATTGGCGAGTCGCCGCCCGGATTACTGTTTGTCGCGCGGCCATGTTGTGGATTTATGTGTTATGCGACTTGACGCGCTCGGCGGGCGTAAAAAAAAAAAAAAAAAAAAAAAAAAAAAAAAAAAAAAA
>NC_043744.1:1635408-1652057 GCF_004337985.1 Pyricularia pennisetigena
AAAAAAAAAAAAATAGAATATGGGAGATGCTGTGAAGGGGTTCCGACAATTTCGTCAGCCGCCGTCGTCCCATCCAAGTTGCGCCAAAAGTCTGGTGTTGCCGTGGCTAGTGCGTTCCAATGCGCTAACTTGTGGCGGCTTGGCATAGACCCATTAAATTTGTTCGAAGCTCTTGCACCCTTGACAACTTTATTCGGCCAGGGCCGGAGGGGAAAAAAAGAATACCCCTTGGAAAAATATAACGATTTGATCCACACGAATGAGAGCACTATTTCACTTTCGACTCACCTTTGCTTTCAAGCAGCCGAAGGATCGGTGGCCCTGTCCTTTGCCTCCAAGGTGTCGGTGATAAACTTGTTCATAACCGTGCGGGCAAGGTAAATGGTGAGTCCAATGATTACAATCATGCACAGGATGATGATCACGATGGTACCGTTCTGGTTCATGTTGTCGTTCCGAATATCTTGCTGTGGGTGCGATTCTGTTTTACTTGGTGAGGAGAGTTGTGTTGTTGTTGACTGCCGAGACTGGATTAGATTTGTTGCCTTGGTATTACTGCGAGAAGCAGTCGAACGTGCAAGCAATGTTTGCTTGAGATGTCGCGCTTACTGGGGATGCTAAGCACCTAGCTTGTCGTTACTTGCGCTGTTGCTTGATCTGTGAGCTTGACAAATCAGCAGTGATTGGAAGACGCAAGGCAACAAGAAGAAGAAAAAAAGCTAGGCCACATCGATCAGGGAAACAAACGCCAGAAGACTGCCAATAAGCTGTGCGAGCCAACTAAAACTGCCGAGCGTCAAGCAAAGAACAGGTGCCGTTGCCCACGCCTTGTTGCCAAAGAATAAGTCAAATATCG
This sequence comes from Pyricularia pennisetigena, assembly GCF_004337985.1. Lineage (NCBI taxonomy): Eukaryota > Fungi > Ascomycota > Sordariomycetes > Magnaporthales > Pyriculariaceae > Pyricularia > Pyricularia pennisetigena. Next base: position 1,636,265 of record NC_043744.1, read on the forward strand.
GTAAACTGCGGCAAACTACGGCTTCAGCGAATCCTTGCCCCCTTCAAACTCCCCAACATCATACTCGTCTGGATATCTTTCGATATGGTCCTTCAGCTCTGCCATCTGCTTCTTCAGATCCGGCGTCAACTCCTCATAAACGTCTTCGAACATGGCCCGGATCGGCGGCTTCTTCTCCTTTTCTGCCTCTGAGAACGCCTTCAGGATTTCCTTTCGCAACCTATCACGCATAATCTTCTCCTTGTCATCATCCCACATGCTCTTGCTCTCCATCCACTTTCGCAGCCTGGAGATTGGGTTGTCTCTCCGCTTCCAATCCTCGACCTCCACGCGCGCCCGGTAGGCGAACGAATCGTCGGATGTGCTGTGGTGCCCAACACGGTAGGTCAAACACTCGAGGAGGACTGGCTTCCCACCGTTTTCCAGCGCCAGCTCCCTCGCCTTCTTTGTGGCCTTGCGCACGGCCCAGATGTCGTTACCATCGACCCGAACCGTATCGATGCCGTAGCCGATGCCACGGCTAGCGATGCCGTCTCCCTTGTACTGTTCCAGCGACGGCGTCGAGATAGAGTACCCGTTGTTGCGGCAGATGAAAATGACAGGGCATGCCCTCGTAGCCGCGATGTTGAGTGCGGCGTGGAAGTCGCCCTCTGAGGCGGCGCCCTCGCCAAAGTACACAACTGCGACCCGTTCCGGCGCATCTGGGTTTGCTATGCGCTGCATCTTCATCGCGTATGCCGCTCCTGAAGCCTGGGGTATCTGCGTTGCTAACGGGGAGGATATCGTGTGCTGCGAACCAACCATTATTAGACTTTTGTCAATTGATACAGCTTGTCGGTCCAAGAGAAGCAGAATGCCACTCACCATATTGAGTTCCTTGCTACCATAGTGGACAGGCATATTTCTTCCTTGGCCCGGGTCATACTTGTTCGCAAACAACTGGTTCATAAAGTCCCTGAACGTCATACCGCGTTGCCTGTACACGCCCTGCTCACGATATTGACAGAAGATGACGTCCCTCAACTCCAAAGCCGAGGCGGACCCGACACAGACGGCTTCCTCGCCGGCTGATACCATATAAAAGCTGACACGTCCCTGCCTCTGAGCATCAAACATGATGGAGTCCATGATCGAGACGGCCACCATGTCTTCGTACAGCTTAATGACCTCCTCGTCATCCAAGTCCGGCTCGAATTCCGGGTCCACCACGACGCCGTGCTGGTCGACCACTCGGTACGTCGGCATCGCAGGATGCTGCTCCGGGCGCTCAAACTGGAACTTGGTCGTGAACTCGCTCTTGACCGCGCCAGGAAATGACACGAAGCTCGAGTCGGGTGTTTGTTTGAGCGTGCTAGCCGCCCTCACCGAGGATGCGCTGCCCGAAGCCGGTTGGCGCAAGGAGCCGATTTTTGGCGCGCTGCGACCGTGGTTGCGGCATCTTCGGCCGATGGAGGAGGCTGCGCCAGGGAGACGAACTCGCATCTTTGTGTTTCGTCGGAACTGAAGTCCAAACCAGGCTGCGATTGAAAATATGAGGTAATAAAAGAAATAAAAACGAAGAGATGGATTTCGTGATTGATTGTAGTCGAGGCGATGTTATTGAGAACCAAGGCAAGGTAAGGAACACATTAGCTTGGATGCGTTAGTCTTAGGGGTTCAGGCGTTGTTGTGAGGGGGGATCATTGGCATTGGCCGGCCATAGCTCCCATGAGCCGGTGGCCCGTTGATAGCCGCGCGACGAGCGTGGGGTAAACAGACGACGTCATTGCTTAAGCCGGGCTCACGTGCCTGCCTAATCGTGAATAGCTTCTGGGGTCTCAATATCGAAGTGTAGACATTCTGCAAGCATGAAACATATTCTATGGAGAGGACAGATTGTTTATAGCATTCGCACCGAAAAGAAAGGTCGGTGACTCGGTATATGCAAAAGTCTTTTCTGGGAGAAGAAAAATGATGTTTGGGAGTTGACTGAGCAGCCACGACCAGAAAGTATGAAAGTTCATGATTAGCGCCCATATTGGCCACATGAGATATTAGACCAGACCTAAACTAACATAGACATAACTATATCTACCTGCTTGCACAAAACAGACAATTAGTGTAGAGAGAATAAAAATGTAGCAGTGGATATATAGATGAGATACATAGTTGCGATGAATGCATTCGGCCAGCCATCGGGGTTCTCGAGTCAAACGTAACCCCGAATTGCTCGAGTCAAGTCCAGCCCATCTCTCCAGATTTGAACGATGTGACGAAGCAACCAACGACAAGTGTTTGCAATGGGTTTGTTGTAATTTCTGTGCAGTTTGCCCGCCTATGATGCGCTTACTGCGGTATGATTTCGTGAATGGTCATCGTTGTTTCATTATCATTCCAGACCTCCACAACGTCAACCAAAGAGACCAAAGAGGAGGGGCGCGCCGGCACAAATTAGAATTTGGCCAACGAAACGACGTAATGACAGTTGCCACACGGTCGGGACACGAAGTCGGACAGTGTCTAAATGCATCCTCACGAGCTATGAGTTGGATAGGAAAATTGCCTATGTACTAGACTAGTTATTCAATACTCTTGTGATTTTCGACACCATGCAATATGTAAATAGAACGATTTGGGGGTTATTCACATTGGCCAACACTGAGAAAAAAGGTCGAATCCATGAACACTCAGGCTAGCTTCGTAATCGATCCGGCATCGCTGGTCTCGGCCCACACAGTCTAGACCCAAACGGTGCGATCGCATCCAGGGCTCACGGTAGCGCTGGACTCGCTGCTGACAATGTGATAGGGTACGCCAGGAACGCCAAGCACACTGGAGGCAGGTTGACCCATAGGTACTCAGGCCAGCGCAGGGGTCCCCGAAAGTGTTGGCGGACGGTCGGGTGGGCACGCTCTGTGCTTGATTTGACCGGAGCCGCCTGGGCCCTTGCCTTACGGTTCGGACAACAAAGCGCAAACTGTCACAGACAGCCAACTGTCGGTGATTGATGACTGTACATTTTTCTTTGGCTTCTTTTGCTGAATCAACGTCGACCCCGATAAACAGATGCTCATGTGTCCATGAGTTCAGCCGGGCATCCAAACCATCTATGCTCCATTCCCCCCCTTGGACCAACTAACCGACCACAAATCAACCCCTGAACACAACACGTTTAACAGCCAGCACAGCACTGCATCGAGAAGCCCGCCCTCCGACTGTCGTGTCGCCCGCCCCTCGCTGTGCCTAATGGCGTAATCCATGGCAGAACGAATGCCATCTAATCCGCCGCGCCAAAGATCGGTCGTTGTCGAGAACAATCATCATCATCCAGCAGCCTTTGGGCTCCCGCGTCCGGATTTCACTGCGCCCGTCGCCGATACCGCCGATAACGAGCCGTGCCCCTCTTCATCCGTCGTGCCGGCCGCTCCTGTAGTTTCTGGCGCAGTGTCGGTCAAGACTGCTCCTTCCTCGCGTCAATCGCCATCATCAAGGTACATTCTACCTCAACTTCCCGACCGTCTCTCGTCTTTCAGGTCCCAATACAATACAATACATTTATTGTTCTCCGCAAAATCCCGCTGCACGAGACCAGCTGCATGCTCTGGGCTCTGTGCTTGCCTTGAATAGGTCAGCCAGCGTCTGCGATCCATTGCATCCTACCTAGATTAGAAGCCCCGCGGAGTCGTGACAGTGCAGTGCCTGTATCGGTGTCCGCCCTTTTTTTGCTATCATCACAGGCGGCGGTGGGCTGAACTTTTTTTTTTCCCTCCTTTCGGTTTTTTTTATTTTTTTTTTTTTAATTCTACGTTGTTGCCTTAAGCCTCTAAACTCCAGGTGACAAATTGGTTCACCGACGTTCCCCTTCCTGTCTCTCCTGGACCAACCTGTTTGACAACGGTGACCTGCCCTCATCCGCCCCGTCCAGGTGCTGTACAGTCATTCTGGTGGGCTCACCTACAGTGCACGCCACCAGGATTCTGCCCGCCCGTCATCGCCAAACCCGACTCCTCCACTTCACCGACGCACTTTGGGCAACCGACAACACGCACATAATTTCATCCACCTCACTTTGACTTTGAAACCCCGTCGCCATCTTCCACTACAAACTCACCGTATCCCATCACTTTGATTTTAGAGCACCTAAATACAATTCGGTGGTTTACTTTCGTCGTGCTTTTGCGTTACCGATCCCTACATTACGCCATTATCTCGCAGCTCACTTTTACCGCCCTCGCAAAGACCAGTCTTGGTCGTCGGGCCATCTCGGTCGCTGTGGACATGACACGCCCGACTCCTGGTTGTTGATTGATTTTTTGACTCTTGCAGTCGTACTCACACATGTCCTCATGTCTCCCAGAATCACCCGCTCGTCGGTTCGTCACGCCGCAAACCAAGCAGGTCCGCCGCCCTCCACAACTCCTGCCCCAGGTGGCGTAGAACCCGTCACGGCTGCTCCTGCTGCCTCACCTTCCGTCTCTGCCAGTCAGACCTCGCGTGCCACCACCCGCAAGCGGAAGTCAAGGGATTCGAATACGTCCCAGCCCGAATCTCCGGACCACACTGCGGCATCCCGTCGACCTAAACGTCAGAAGCCGGTTAGCGAGTCGTCTGTAAAACCACCTTCACAGTCTCCTGCCGCTTCCACCAGAAGTCGAAAAGGAAAGGCTCCTGCTGCAATGTCTAGCCCAGAGTGAGATTCGACCCGTCCTTGTCCTTATTCAACCGATTGCGGTGAGCTTGAACTGACTAGCTCCACACAACCACAGTCCCAATGTCGGGCCGTCTGGCCCACCCGATAACGCCACATCGGCATCCTCGAGTAGGAAATCCAGCAGAAGCAAGAAGAACACACAAACCTCCGCCGGTGAGTTTGCCATCCTCTGTTCGTCCAAAAAAGTTGTTTACAGAAACTAATACCAAAAGCGACAGAGTCGAGTACACGACCCCAGAGCAGCTCTGCGAAACGTCGAACATCTCAACGTCCCTCTAAGAACGATCCAGATCAGGATATGGTCATGGCTGGCACCGACGAAGCCGAAAAAGCAAAGCCTCCGCCTCCACCAGACCCTGCAGACCACCAATCTGGAGACGATAGCGACGAGAACGACGATGATGATGACCACAGATATGACGATGACGACGACGACATCGATCCCTTCGGTAGCTTTGGGGGACCGCCTCGCGGCCTTGTGGGAGGCCTTCCGATGTTGCATACCCTTATGTCCGGGATGGGTTCAAGACTTCGCTCCCTCATGGCCAACCTATCCAACAAAGAGGATCCATCAGTACAGCTGATCGCATTGCAAGATTTATCCGAGATTCTTCTCGTATCCAACGAAGACAATCTGTCTGGGCACTTTTCACCCGATGCCTTGGTTAAAGAGCTTGTGGCTTTGATGCAGCCCCATGAGATTACCGGAGAGGAGAATCCAGAGATAATGCTCTTAGCCTGCCGCTGCCTGGCCAACCTGATGGAGGCATTGCCACCAAGCGTTGCCAACGTTGTGTATGGAGGGGCAGTTCCTGTCTTGTGCCAAAAGCTGCTGGAGATATCTTTTATCGATTTGGCAGAACAAGCCCTCAGTACCTTGGAGAAGATCTCTTATGAGTACCCGGCCAGCATTGTCCGCGAGGGTGGCTTGACGGCCTGCCTGTCGTACCTGGAGTTCTTCCCAACAAGTACGCAGCGAACAGCCGTAACTACCGCTGCGAACTGCTGCAGGAACATCACGGAAGACTCGTTCCCAGTCATCAAGGAGGTTATGCCCATTCTGCTCAACGTTCTCAACAGCAGCGATCAACGAGTTGTAGAGCAGGCATCTCTGTGCGTATCACGCATTGTGGAGAGCTTCCGATACTATACTACAAAGCTAGAGGAGCTTGTCAGCGTTGACCTTCTTAAGGCTGTGCTCAGGTTACTTCTGCCTGGCACGACCAATCTCATCTCACAAAGCATTCACACCCAATTCCTCAGGGTTTTGGCGCACACGGCTCGAGCAAGTCCACGGTTGTCGGCTGAGCTCTTCAAGCTAAACATTGTCGAGACCCTTTACCAGATCCTGACCGGGATATCGCCTCCAGCCGGTACTGATGATGTCGCCTCTAAGCTGGACAGCGTCCTCATAATGCAGGCCTTAATTCATCGTCCTAGGGAACAGATAATCGAGACACTGAACGTCATATGCGAACTGTTGCCTGCGCCTCTTCCTGTATCATCGGCCCAGCAATCCGAGATATCTGTTTCGACAGCAGAACCAGCAACCCCATCTTCTCAGGCGTCTCGGAAAAAGACGACAAACGAAAAGAGAGTCGAGCTCCTTGAGGACTGCAAGGAGCAAGTTCGCCGCTTCTGCTTGATCTTATTCCCTACCCTGACGGATGCATTCTCCAGTACCGTCAATTTGACAGTCCGCCAGAAGGTCCTCACTGCACAACTCAAAATGTTGTCGAACCTGGACACGGACATTCTCACGGAAGCTCTCAAAGTTGTACCCTACGCTTCTTTCCTTGCCTCAATTTTGTCGCAGCAAGATCATCCCAGCCTCGTCATGTACGCCCTTCACGCTACCGAGCTGCTTATGAGCCGTCTCGACAGCGTCTACAGGTACCAGCTGTACCGTGAAGGCGTCATCACGGAAATTACCAAGCTTTCCGTTGAGGAGGACAAGTCGGCAGCAGAGGAGGAAAAGAAAACCGTTGACGAAGCAGGGTTGGAAACACCCGGGCAGTCGTCGGCCTCGGCCGCGGCTGGCAGCAAGGCTGCCGATCACGACTCGGATGAGGAAAACGGTAATGAGGACAAGGATGACGACGATGAAGATGAGCACGACGCAGACGAGGATGGCGAAGATGGCGAGGATGCTATGCGCTCCCATCACTCATCTGACGACGACAATGATGAGGAAAACGAGCACAACCACCGAATCGAGGAGATGTCAGCGTCACCGGCCAGTTCCGAAGGTTCCTCGATGTCCATTGATGGTCCAGCTCGTCATATTATTGCTCCTATTGACTCCATGCAGAAAGCCATTTCGGATGTTGCCAAGAAGTTCCTTGAGACCTACGAAACGGAGAAACACAGCAAGGTTATGAAGAAAAAGGCTACCAAGATCCTCGACAGTCTCTCAGCACTCGCCACTGATATCGAAGTCTTCTACCTCCAGCGCAGCTCTCAGAGCGTAGATGCCTCCAAGGGTGTTGCTTATTTCAAGCAGCTTGCGTCCTACTTCGACTCTGACCAGTTGGAGAGCGTCACAAGTGCCGAGCTTCTTGCATCAGGACTGGTGCGCGTTCTTGAGCGGGTTTTTAGTAATCCCGACGAGAGCCTTGCCGCGGCTGCGCAGTCGGACTTCCTGCAAGTTTTCATGGGCTACACCGTCAAGTCAAAGCCAAAGACTGCCACGGCAGACTCGCCGGCTACCCCATTTAGCGTCATGGTTCATAAGCTGCAGGATTTACTTAGCAGATCAGAGCATTTTGAAGTCATCACAGTCCACCAGAACGCGCTCGATGGCAATAGGAGCAGTGCGGCATCAATGTTGGCCAAGCAGATCAGGCTCAGACTGGTTGCTGACGATGATTCGGACATACCTCGGGCGTATCGCAATATCATGGTCAGTATCCATGCCATTTCGACATTCAAGTCCCTGGACGATTACCTGCGACCTCGCATTAGCCTTTCGGAACGACCTAGGAACAACAGCTCTAGGAGTGTCCTCTCAAGGGCTATGGCTGCACTTGCCGGTCATCCAGGAATCCCTCTAGAGGCGGCCGAGAGGCTGGCTGCTCGCCTGCCGGCCCTTGCCGCAGGTGGAAGCCCTTTCGGTGGTCCTAGCGCAGGATCGTCGCTGTTCCAGACCTCGCAACCCTCTGCGTCTCGATCTGCCCGCAAGACCAAGACCAAATCTAACCAGCATACCGAGTCCCCGATTACGCCAGACCAAGCTTCGCCGACGTCTCGCGATAAGGCTGTGCTCCGACGTTCGAGCAGACGACAGGCTGCATCGGCAGATACGCCCCCTCCGCCTCCACCTCCTCCTGACGAAGAGGAGAGTCTGGCCAGCGCTCTCGAATGTGCCGATGAAAAGCAGCTTTCAGATGGTGACGATATGGGAGAAGCTAGTGCGCTTGATGCAATAGTCGGTGAGCTCGAAGAAGACATGGGAGACGAGCCAGCGGCAGATCCCACAGCTGTTAACATGGAGGTTGCAGCGGGCGGGAAGATCACCGCGAGGAAGGAGGATGGGACGCGTGTGCCAACTCCATCACAGGCAGCCGGCCCGGCTTCAACCGCACCACCATCGGCCAGTGGCATCAGTAGGGACAGAAACAGTGCCATCAATGCGGCCTTCCAAAGCCTGCAGGGTACTCCTACCCCCGGCGGACCTTCCAGACCCCTGTCATATGCTGCTGCAGTGCAGGCAACTCCACAAGACTGGCACATTGAGTTCAGTGTGGATTCCAAGGTGATCCCGAATGAAACGACAATTTACCGGGCGATACACAGCCCGAACGCGATTGTCGATAGCAGCGTCAGTCGCAGTGTCTGGTCTGCCGTACACTCGGTCAAGTTTCGCCGGGTCCCCGGTCCGCCTCCAACCTCTGAAGGATCACCTTTCGGTGCATCTTTCGAAGGAACTGCAGGCAATGTGGACGAGAACGGGACACCTGCATCTCTCAGCAAGCATCCTGCCACTACGTCAATCTTGCGCCTTCTCAAGATGCTTCATGATTTGAACGCCAACATTGATGACGTTTTGGTAGAGAACAAGGAGGCCCTGAAACTCAACATTGAGCCACTATCCCAATTCGTGAACACAAAACTCACGGCAAAACTCAACAGACAATTGGAGGAGCCGTTGATTGTGGCGAGCAATTGCTTACCCAGCTGGAGCGAGGATCTGGCTAGACAGTTCCCATTCTTGTTCCCCTTCGAGACGAGGCATTTATTTTTGCAGTCAACCTCATTTGGCTATGCACGATCCATGACAAGGTGGCAGAACGCGCAATCTCAAGAGGAATCGCGTCGCGACCGAAGGGACGAGCGTCCCTTCTTGGGCCGCCTGCAGCGCCAGAAGGTGCGCATCTCCAGATCCAAGATACTCGAGTCCGCTGTGAAAGTCATGGAGTTGTATGGCGCAAACCAGAGCATTCTCGAGGTGGAGTATTTCGAAGAAGTTGGTACTGGCCTCGGGCCTACCCTGGAGTTCTACAGTACGGTGTCCAAAGAATTCTCAAAGAAGAAGCTCAAGCTCTGGCGCGATGCAGACCCCAACGACTCGGACGAGTTTGTTTCCAGTCCCAACGGCCTATTCCCGCGACCGATCAGCGAGGAAGATGGCTCAGGAAGCAACAGCGAGAGAGTTCTGGGTCTTTTCAAGATTCTTGGCAAGTTCGTTGCCAGGTCAATGATCGATTCTCGAATTATCGACATCAATCTTAATCCCATCTTCTTCAGAATCGGAGATGAGAAATCGGGAGTGAAGCCTTCGCTGGGCGCGGTCAAGATGGTTGACCCAGCACTTGCACGGTCACTAATGCTGATCAAGAAGTTTTCCTTGGCGAAGAAGGAAATTGACGAGGATCCATGCCGGACGCCTGCCCAGAAGGTCGCCGACACGGAACGTATCACGCTCAACAACATCTCTATAGAGGACTTGTCATTGGATTTCACACTACCTGGCCAGCCCCATATCGAGCTTATTCCCAATGGGGCTCAAATCAACCTTACTATAGAAAACGTAGATCTTTACCTCGACAAGGTCATCGATATGACCCTCGGAAGCGGGGTTCGTCGACAGGTTGATGCGTTCCGCCAAGGTTTCTCTCAGGTGTTCCCTTACGCCGCCCTAAGCGCTTTCACTCCGGATGAGCTTGTGTCTCTATTCGGTCGTATTGACGAAGATTGGTCCCTTGAAAGTACGTTGTCCCTGATTTTTCTTCTCCCTGTTATTCGTGACGTTTACTGACTTATTTTTCTTTTTCTCAATTAGCACTTATGGATTCAATCAAGGCCGATCACGGCTACAATATGGACAGCCTCAGTGTCAGAAATCTCCTGCAGTTCATGAGTGAGCTCTCGCCCGCGGAGCGACGCGAATTCTTGCAATTCACCACGGGCAGCCCCAAGCTACCCATTGGAGGTAGGTTCAACCGTTTGGTATATGTGTTTGTAAGCATCGCTGACAAACTTGTTTATTCTCGTACAGGTTTCAAGAGTCTCAATCCCATGTTTACGGTGGTATGCAAGCCAAGCGAGGAGCCTTACACATCAGACGACTATCTTCCGAGTGTGATGACATGCGTCAACTATCTTAAGCTTCCAAACTACACTGATATTAATGTCCTCAGGAAGAGGATGTCAACAGCTATGAAGGAAGGACAGGGAGCCTTCCACTTGTCTTAGCTCTCAGCAAGACTAGGACTCGTAATGCCGGATATGTATTTATTATTTCGATCGCTTCCCATCTTTCCCGGCAGCAAGGATCCTTGCCAATATTGGAAGGTTCACGTGTGAATTGGAAGGCGCAAGGTTTTCCGGGAATAACAGCGATGACTGCATCAATGATGAGAGGCAACAACGTTCTATTTTTGGGCGCCTATTTGGGGTTTTATTCTTGTCGTTTGCATTTAAGCCAATGGTATCAAACTTTAGGCACATGGCGAACTGAGGATGGTTTCAAAATTCCTCCATCTATTCGTTGGAGAGCAAGGCAGACGGGTGAAGCGCGAATTCGTTTGACCTCGATGTTTATGTTCCTTTCAGCACCATGTAGCGATATTTTCATTTGCGTTTCACTAGCCCTAAATCAATGCGTTTTGTAATATGACATGGTACATCGGAGACTGGGCTGCATTGGTTGTGTTTATGAGGCGTTGTTTGTCTCTTATCCTAAACCGGCCTTGATACTTACAAGGTCTAAAAGCTTAGGACTAGGTATGTGTTGTGATGAATACACCCCATATATAAACGGAGTCCATTCAACAATATAGGTTTAGTTCCTTTTTTTCTTTTTCAGTCTCCTGCTTACTGGGACAAATATCACCCAGACGAAACTGGTAAATGCAAGGTCCGGACGCCCAGACCAATTCAATCAGACCAAGTCTGCCGTTGCTAGGTACTTCGCAGGGATGCATACAGCCAGATCGATAACGTTTCGGGGTTGACATTTAATAGTTTAGCTGCCTTAGTTTGGGGATGTAAAACTTGATTTGCCCATGGTGGTGCCAGACTCTAGAAAATACGTAGAACCGTGCCTCCTGTCACTGAAAAGTAAGTGCACTGTGTTGGTTCAGTGGCCAAAGCTCATTGGTCGCACATGCCTTGGCGCGGAAGGTTTTTGATACTTCGTAGTCACTTTGTAGTCAATATAAAAAAAGGAAACAGAATCTGTGGAAATTGACAGAAAAAAACCGAAAAGAAATTAAATTAAATAGAAAAATTAAAAAAAAAAAAAGAATGCATTCGGTGACTTTGTCCAAGTTCCATGTGTTCTCTTTCCTAACCTTACCCATGAAAACGCGGTGGACGCGTTTGAATGAATAAGTCAGTCCAGAATTAGGACATTTCTCGAGCCTCGGTACTTTTGACTGCCGTTGTTACTTTGCGATTCCAAACAAGGTACCGATTGTTAAATGAAGTTCGGCCAAAGGGTGCCGGACTTCCCGCGCCCCTCTTTTGCGCATCTTGGCTTTGTATGGACCAATGGGAATTAGATCTGCGAACCCTTTAGAACTTCTGGAGCTTCCAAGGAGCTAACTACCCCACGTTCCTGTGGGCTGCAGCAAAAACAGAAATGGCAAGGCAAACAAAGTTCCGACAGGGGTCTGGCCAGCAGATGAGAACCGTATTCTCTTGCATCTATCTTTTGCTTGTTCGGATCTCTTCAACCAACCAACCGCCTGTCTGTTCGCCCATGCACAGACCATGGGAATTCATCCCATGTTACATACACCTACCCACCCGCGCTAACACAATACTCTACTCACACCCGTTATCGCCCGCCCGCCTCCCTCCTTCTTGGCTTAGCTTGGCCCTGGGTTTGCGGCTGGCAGGATCGAGGCTCACCTGGGAGTGCATGGAAGATGCAGATGTGCACACGGGGCTGGCTCCCATGGTGTGAATGTACAATCTGGCCCCAGCTTTCCTGTCTTGTTTGCATCGGCGTTTGGCGAGATGGCCGCACCCCTGCCCCTCTTTCTACCGTATGTTGTGTCTTTCTCATCCGTCCCCGTGTTTGGGTTGCCCAAACAAGCTGTTTCTTCCGAAGTGTTTACCTGGGAGACACCGCCAAAACTACCTACCTGCCCACAACCGCCACACGTTGACGTTTCCTTTGCCTGGTGTTTCCCTACCATCCCAGCACATGGGGCCTATCATCTCGCGTCTCATGTGTGGCTTGCTCATGCTTTTTTGGTGTTTTCCTTTTTTTCCCCTTGTCTTGAACAGTCTTGTCTTGTCTGCTCTGCTCTGCTCTGCCCGTACCTCGCTCTGCTCACCTGCACTCAATCCCAACTCCACCCCCCCCTGCAAATTCCTGGGCTTGACTTGATCCGCGCTTTCGCCTGGGCTCCCCGCCCATTTGTATGGATCGTGGTCCGCGACCTTGGTGTTTTCTTCTTTGGTCAATTTCTTTCAAAGTCGCGCGGCCATGTCCAGCCCCACGGCCACGTCCATCATTGAAGCTGCTCTCATTTTCGTGCCCACCCCTTGACCGGTTCTTTGGATTGGTTCCATTCCATCGTCGCAATTATGTATCATGCCTACCTTGCCTAGGCACTTTTTCCCATCCAACCCCCCGTCATGTCCCGCTGGCTTTTGTCCCCCAAGCAAGCTTGCTTGCTCGCTTGCTACAGTACGTACAGTACGTACGTGCTTAAATCTCTCTTATTCTTTTCGCCCTGGTCATCAGTTGACTCTATTCCCGATGGTCCCAGGGCCCAATTTTCCGCCTTCCGTCTGCACTCTGCCCAAAACAAACCGAAAAAAAAATTAACCAGTTTACGTTTTCTCAAAACGCAGCTATCCCCATCATTTCATTTCCCACCCAACCGCCACTAATCTCTCTCTTTCTCCCACCATTTTTTTCCACCACCACAGCGCCATTTGGCTGCACTCTTTTTTTCTATTTTCCATCAACAGCATCGCGACGCCCATCTTGAGCATTACGAAACTGATATTATTCGACGCAGAAAAGTCGTCTGCGTTATTTCCTACCATTGAAACTTCACCGATCGCCTTGTTGGACTCGTGATCACGATTTGGAAGTTGTCGATCGGGGCTTTTGGGCGTCTGCTTCCGATCGGGCGTGAGGATATTCGCAACTCTCCAAGGTTCCACTTTGGGAATTGGCCTGCACGCACGCCTGCAACTGCAGTCTGACCACGCTAGGATCCACCACCACACAACAAAGTCTAGCCGGCCAGGTCACGTTACCCAGTCCACCATCTATTGCATCAGTCAGTTAGTACTCACTCAGCCGGTCGGCAGCTGCCGCCACTTGCAAGTTGGAGATTCCGTCACCAACCGATCGGCCGACAGCAACAAAACCGGTTAAGTAACCAACTGACCGGCCAATTGTCTGAACAAGCAAACACCCACCGTTAAACAGTCTTGGGTTATTCAATCGCAAAAGAACGCATCACTTTTTATTAATTTACTTATAAATGGACCGACCGTTCGTTTTAGACTGCAAGTGACGCCATCTGGACAACTTGGAAAGTATAACGCCAACTTGAACTTGTGCATCACTTTGTTTGTCAACAAGTCTCAAAACGCCACTGCGGAGATATCAACCCCCAAAAAAAAATTCCGCGGCTCTTAGAGAGTAATTCTACACGAATTGCAACACGGGAGGGGGAACGTGGTGGGTGAGAAGGAGGGAATTGGCGCCGGGAAAGTATGGCCCAGTACAGCTCGTCGCCATCTCTGTCGTCACCACCTTCAGGTTCAATATCAGATCCCGGCTCACCGTCCCACCTTATTCAGGGACGCGCTAACATAGCCATGGGCGACGAAATCGTTGTCGACACCGAGGCCAGGTTCCGCCTGGACTTGGGACAACCGTCAGCAGCTCAGGATAATGTGCCCCTGACAGCAGCTGGCGTTCCACGGAAGAAGCCCGGCCGTAAGCCCGGAGCGGCAGCGGCAGCAAAGAAGGCTGCTGCCGTCGAGGATGGATCGGCTGCTAGCACGGATGCCCCCGCTAAGCAGCGGAGGCCGCGCAAGCCCAAGGACCCTAGCGCACCTCCTGCTCAGCGAAAACGGAAACAACCGCCTACCGAACTCGAAGGTGCTCCCGACAAGAGGAGCTCTTCCGTCGGTCTGGACTCTCGCCAGCCAAAGATCACTGATCTTACCAATCTCCGCTTGGACCTTGATTCGCCCTCACGGAGTCAACAGTCCGCTCCACCCCCAGCTCCGCCCAAGGCCCCGGCTCGCAGTTCCATGCACAGTCTGCTCAACCACGATGACCCGCCATCGCCGCAGCACTCACCGCCGCCAGTTAGAAACAGTGGCCAGAGCTACGACCCCGTGCGGTCTTCCAACTACGATCCCGTCAGAGAGACCATGGTGGCTCGCGACCCCTGGGGCACCGGCTCTCTTGGCTCACCCCGCGCGCCCACCCAAATTCAAAATCGAGCCAGTGCATCACCTTCAATTACCAGCCTCATCGATCCAGTTCCTTCCTCCGCCGCGGCTGCGCCGCTAAGATCCCCTTTGCTGCCGTCCAAGCACGTGTATGGCAATTATCCCGAGTCGATATCGGCTCCCACTTCACCATCGAACGAGATGAAGGCACCAACCGTGCCCGCTCCATCTGCTTCTAAGCCGACCCCTGCACCGACTGCTTCGCCAGAGGCGCCGGCCCCAGCATTGAAGGCGTCCAAGAAGGAGTTGGTAGCTTCAGAGGTCACCAAGCCGGCTAAGAGACAGTCAACGGGTGGCAAGGCCAAAGATGCCTCGTCATCTGCCAAGGCAACGACAACCAAGTCAGCTAGAACATCATTGGCAAAGGCGACCCCCAAGGCTTCATCGGCAAAAGCATCGGCAGAAGTCTCTGAGAGCTGTGCCTCGGTTTCCTCACCAGAAGAGGCAGCCCCGCCAGCACCTACGTCTGCGCCGAGCAAGAAGGTCACGTCGGTAACTCTTCAAGAGCGCAAGCAACAGAAGGTTGCGAGTGCGACGTCGTCACCAAGAATATCTGCACCCGTCAAGATGCCTCCGGTTCCAGATTTCCCGGACGAAGACAGCGAGCGATCGATTCTTGATTTTGGGAAAATCAACCCTGCCGACAAGAAGGCGGCTCCGTCGATTGTACTGTCCATACCGTTGCGCGGGGAATCGAACAAGTACGTCAACTTTATGCGCATGGCAGAGGACAAGTACGGCTGGGATGCTCTCCACCCTCGCGAGGCCGCCCACCGCGACCGGAAGGCTCGCATAGCTGCTGCCGCCTCTGCACTCGAGAAGAATGTGTCTGGTCGTGAGACGGGAGACGAGGAGACGGACAAGGAATCAGATGGCGACAACAGCGACGCCGAGAACAAGGGCGGCAATGGCGCCGCTAGCGCCGGAGAAGCTGGTGCTGACGCAGCTAGCGGAGCGGATGGCGCGCCGATGAAGAAGCAGCGCAGGAAACGCAACTGGAGGGAGGATGAGTACGACAAGGAGGATGATTTTGTTGACGACTCGGAGATGCTGTGGGAGGAGCAAGCCGCGGCTAGCAAAGACGGGTTCTTCGTCTACTCGGGCCCGCTCGTCCCTGAGGTGGAGAAACCAGCACCAGGGTACGTTAATTGTGGTTTTTTTTTT
>NC_043744.1:1652077-1698884 GCF_004337985.1 Pyricularia pennisetigena
TTTTCAGTACTCTCGCTAATAACTAAACTTTGTTAGATCCGAGGGACCTGCTAAGCGCGGGCGTGGAGGCGGACGAGGCAGTCGGGGCGGTGGCCGTGGTGGCACAACGCGTGGCAGCACAACCACTGGAAGAGGCCGTGGTGGTGGTCCAGGCTCCCGAGGTGGTCAGATTCGCAAGCCGCGCGCAACCAAAGCCGAAAAAGAGCAGGCAGAGCGAGAAAAGGCCGAGAAGCTGGCCCAAGACGGTTCGACTAAGACGGAAAACGGTTCTTTAGGCTATGACCTCAACCCGGCAAGCACCAACCCACAGTTCTCGGGAATGGTTATTGACCTCTGAGATGAAGGACGCCTCCTGGAAAAGTGCGAACAATCAAGTGTCCAACTTTTACGGCTTGCCTTGTGCGATTATTTAATTGCCTTAATACCCATTTCATTTCAAACTACTTGTCGGTTGGGGTTTGACTGGATGCTTTCAATCTCCGGGGCTTTTGGGTGAGAGAGAACCCAGATGTGTTGTTTGCGAACGAGGGCGTTAATGGAGCTTTGCTAGTTACGTCTGCATGACCGTGTCCTACTATTTCGATTTGGGTGTGGGAAAACATATTTCACTTCAGTTGCCATCCTCAAATGGCTTATTCGGGTTATTTCATCTGATTTATTATTGCAGATAAAGCGAGCCTTTATTTCCTTTGTGCTCTTTCTTTTTTTTCAAGGTTGTTGCCAGTGGACGCTTGTGTAAGCTGTTGTTTCGGGTTTATGGCATCTTACACAAGAAGCGGGCTGGCGTGAGGAATAATCAGGGTGCCGTGTACATGAAAAAAAAGAGCAATAACCTCCTCAAAAGAGACAAAAGGCGCAGAGTACATGGAAAACTTGGGACATAAGGCGTACTGGAAGGGACAAAGAAGAGCAACAATGCGAGACAGGCGCAAAAGGTTATATGACATTATTAAATACGATGGTTCGATTAATAGACATTTATAAAAATAGAACTTGGACGCTTTGTTGACACAAGAAGGTGACTGGTAATCAGCTGGAATACGAAAGCAGTGGGGCCAAGGCGGTTGAATCGGGAAGCAAGCTGACGCATCTTGCTGAATCAAGCAAACACTTTTTCTACGTGAATGATGGCGTATTGGGATCTCAGGGGTTTTATGATAACGTCGAAGTAACGTCCAAGACCCACAACGCTAGAGTCCAAGAAGACCGTTGCGGTGAAGCAACAACATCCGAACATCGGAGTAAGATTCCTGCGTTAACAGCGAACACTACACCAGCTGCTTATTTTATTTTATTTTTTCTCCCTCTTTTATTCTTTTTTTTTCTTAATTGGCGCAACAAGGTGACAACGCTCGTCTTGCACATATCAAAAACAAAAGAAGCAAGTGCGGAATAGATACCGCGACTCAAGATCCAATTAGCGGTGATCATGCCGCACGATCCCTCCTTCTTTGTTCATCAATCAGGTCATACTGGGACCAGGATAGGAAATCGTAGGGTTACATTGCCAAGCCATCTTCTCCCTGTCCCTTATTTTTATTTTTATGTTATTTTTTTTATTTTAAATTTGTTTGGGTGCCTTATTGCCGCGCTGTACCCGTTTTACCCTGATAGGTGTTTTCTCTACTCTGCTACGTGCAGCAGGCTAACCTAACTTGAGGTAAGCCAAGGCCGAGGCAGGCTGTGGAGAGGAGGGATGAAGGAGGAGGGGGGCACAGAACAGAGGGAAAAGACAGATCTGTGTGGAGTCACGACTGACAAACAGTAACGCTTCAGGTAATGAATGATGCCATGTATTTGGCCAGCGGAGGGGGGCGGAGGGGATTTTTGCCCTTCGGGATCTATGCCGATCAAACGCTGAGGTGCTTGCTGTCTTTTTCTCTTTGCTGCATCGATACTATCTTGAATCTGTCAGACCTGTCAGCTGTGTGACATTATCTGCCTATGCTTCGAATTCGGGTCTGATTCTGCACCATTTGTTTCGTTTTGTTTCGTATTATTTGGCTTGGTTTTAAAGGTGACTGTTTGAATAGGTGGTCGTCCATGTTTTTTTGCTGAGCCTTCTCTTGGTTGACATATAATATGAACAAGCCCACCTTTTCCGTCTCCTCCTATATCTGCTCGGCTGCTTTATACCGGGCTATTATCCAGGTAGATAGTCTCTAAACAAGGGCCACTGTGGCATTCCATCCTGTTGGTGGAGTGAGACCCAACTTGCCTGGGGTTTTCGAGTCGTATTCTGGTCATCAACAAGGCAGTCAGAGAAGTTTCCTTTCACAGATCCAACCAAGGAACCGGCTCCTGGTAGTATTGCCCCACGTTTGTCGAGATGGACTCGGAAAAGAAGTATGACCTGCGGCGGCAGCAGCAGCAGCAGCAGACCGAAGCATCATCTCTGTCGGACAGGTCCGAAGTCGACGACAAAACCATCGAGGTCAAGACAGGCCAGAAAAAGATCAGTCACGCCCACAACTCCAGCCAAGGTTCATCAAGCGGGGCCTCGGAGGAATCACTCCCGGAGCTCTCCCGGTACACGACAACAGCGTCGCACATCTCTTCGGCGGACCAGGATGCAGATGCCGACGAGGGGCTAGGCGGGTCCGTGGCGCGGGCCAGGACGGGCACCAGCTTCGGCAGCACGGCGTCGCGCATGCCGGAGCACGAGGTGACGTTTGACGATGGCGACGACCCGCGCGACTGGCCGCTCTGGTACCGCGGCTGGGTGATCTTCTGCATCGCCTTCTCGACGTGGGTCGTAGTCCTGTACAGCACCAGCTACACGGCCTCGATCCCGGGCCTGATGCTCGAGTTTGACGTCGCCAGCCAGACCCTCGCCACCCTCGGCGTCACCAGCTACCTCGTCGGCCTGGCCGTCGGGAGTGTGGTGCTGGCCCCGCTGAGTGAGCTGTACGGCCGCCGGCCCGTCTATCTCGTCTGCTTGGTCTGCTTCACGGTGCTTGTTATTCCGACAGCCGTGGCTAATTCTCTTGAGGAGATTATAGTGGTGCGGTTTTTTGGGTGAGTTTATTTTTTTTTTTTTTTTTTTTTTTTTTTTTTTCTTCGAAGAGACTAGGTGGGTAACTTTGTTTTCTTCGTGCCAAGCTTCTAGGCGATGTAAACCACTGGCATTTTGGGAAACCAGTGAGTCGGTTCAAAAATTCTTAGAGACGCATACCCCCCCCAGCTGAAGCCATGCTAACAAACCAAACCAAAAAGAGCCGTCTTCGGCGCCGCCATGATCGCCAATAGCCCCGGCACCGTCGTTGACATATCGACCGAGCAGTACCGGGCGCTGTGCATGTCTCTCTTCTCCATTGCTCCCTTCAACGGGCCCGCAACGGGCCCCCTAATTGGCGGTTTTGTGTACCAGGCCTACGGCTGGCGGTGGGACAATTGGCTGGTGCTGATCCTGGGCGTCGTAGCTTCCGGGCTCATGTTCACAGTCCGGGAGACTTACGCGCCCGCCATACTCCGGGCCAAAGCGCAACGCAGGAGGAAGGAGACAGACGACGATAGGTGGTGGTCCAGGTACGACGAGGCGGCAGATTCCAAGGTTCGGCTGTTTAAGGAGAACATGGCCAGGCCGTTTGTGTTGGCTGTGACGGAGCCTATCTTGTGGTTTTTTAATCTATGGTATGCTTTTTTTTTTTTTTCTTTTTTCTGTCCTTGTTTCTTTCTACTTTGGCCAGTATCGGTGTGCTAGATTACTGACCGACCGGCTCTGCTTCTCGAACTGATAGGATTTCCTTGATCTACGGAATTCTGTAAGTCATCTTTGACGCCTACAAAAGGGGGCTACTTACACAAACAAACCCCCCCCCCCCCCCAAACAGCTACCTCTGCTTCGTCGCCTACCCCATCGTCTTCTCCCAGCACCGCGGCTGGGGCCCCGGCACATCAGGCCTGGCCTTCCTCGGCATGGGCGTCGGTGTGCTGCTGTCCATCGCCGCAGAGCCGCTCCTCCGGCGGCTCATCAACTCGCACCCCAAGGACCCCACGACGGGCCGCGTGGCGCCCGAGGCGTCGGCCAGCGCCATGGTGATGGGCGCCGTGCTGGCCGCGGTGGGCCAGCTCGTGTTCGCCTGGACCTGTCTGCCCGTCACCATCCACTGGGCGGTGCCCATCGCGGCGGGGATCCCCTTCGGCGCCGGGAACACGCTCGTCTTCATCTACGGCAGCAGCTACCTGGCCTCGGCCTACGGCATCTACAGCGCCAGCGCCTTGGCCAGCAACGCAGTCGTCCGCTCGCTGTTTGGCGGCACGCTGCCCCTCGCCGGCGCCGCCATGTACGCCGCGCTGTCGCCGCGCTGGGCCGGCATGCTGCTGGGTCTGCTCGAGGTCATCTTCATACCCATCCCCGTCGTGTTCTACAAGTACGGCGACCGGATCAGGGCGCGCAGCCCTGTCATCCGCCGCATGAGGGAGGAGGAGGAGGAGAATGAGGCGAAGCGGGCGAGGAGGCTGGCTAGGGCGCTGAGGAGGCAGGGGAGGGAGGCGGAGGCTGCTGCTGCTTTGGAGAGGAGTGTCAGTGGTGTTGGTGGCGGTGATGTGGTTGAAAGTATTACTACAGCAGCTGGAGATGCTGAAAAGGGGATTTCTCAAAGGGGCCAGGTGGCAGTATAGATAAAATTCATGTGGCAGGCTCCGGTACGGTACGCATAACGACATGACTGATAGATAGATAGATAAATAACCCTTGGCTATATATATATATATATATATATATATATTAACCTTATTTTAATATGTTTCTTTTTACTATTATTCTAGCGGGGCTTGCTATTAGAGTTAAACATCACAGAACACACACAAAAAAAAAAAAAAAAGATCAAGGTTTTCATACATCCGCCTCGGCGCAATATTGCAACGAGCGGCTCCCACATTGCGGCGGCAAATTTGGAGAGTTTGACCACGATACTACATGCCGGGCGTGACAACCAAGGGTTCGTCCGAGGGGGTGAACAAGCATCACGCGCAGTCGCTCGAGCGCCCCCATCCTCGGGGTATCCACGGCCCCAGTCTGCAGGCGGGAAAAGTCCACCAAGAACGACTCGTGCTGACCCGCACCATGATGAACCTGGGGTCACGTCGGTCCTATTTCCCCACAATCATACAATTGCATACAATACCACGTTAATGCATCATTTACCGCATTGGGCTGTGTTGATGGTCCTTTGTCAGTTAATTGGAGGGATCATACAATGACACGAGGTCCGCCTTCCGAGGTCTTTTTTTTTTTTTTTTTTTCTCTCTCTGCCCAAGCAGTATTTTGAAAAGTAGTATATAAATGGGCACAGGGATGCGAGCCTGGCAAAACATTATGCTATTCTATTTACCTACCTTTAATGTAATATATGGTCCGGTCCAGTCACTTCTCTTTGTGCATCTGCCATCTTGACCGTCATCCTCCGGCCACAAGGGCGATCGTGTCCATCAAGCAGCAGTAATAATAATAGACATTCTGGAAACCAGTTTGTATATATTCCAGAAAATGCTTGCACCGCTGTGCCGTTCGGCCGCTGTTGGCCTCGCCATCCTCTCGGGCGCATACGCGTCACTGCAAATCGTTCCCGGAGGAACATGGACGGCGGTATGTCCTTGTTCCGGTGCTTGCGATTTTCCTGTAAAATACATTTTCCTTTTTTTTTTGATCTGACGCAGAAACACAAACCCTCTCCCCCCTTCCAATAGGATAACGGCCAACACATCCAAGCTCACGGCACGGGCATCATCGTCGTCAACGGGACATACTTTATGATCGGAGAGGACAAGACCAACGGCAGCGCCTTCCAGAACGTCAACTGCTACTCCAGCACCGACCTGGTGCGGTGGCGGTACGAGGGCGCCCTGCTGTCGCGCACGGCCGAGGCCGGCGACCTGGGCCCGAACAGGATCGTCGAGCGGCCCAAGGTCATCTTCAACGAGCGCACGCAAAAGTACGTCTTGTGGATGCACATTGACAGCAGCGATTACAAGGATGCGAGGGCTGGTGTTGCTGTGGGCGATTCGGTCTGCGGAAAGTACAGTAAGTTTTTGCCAATCGACTCTTCTAAGGATTTTTTTTCTATCTGTTCTGTCATAACAAAAAAACAGAGCTAACAAAAGAGCTGTCTTCAAATAGCCTACTTGGGCGGCTCCAGACCTCTTGGCTTCCAGAGCCGGGATAGCGGCTTGTTCAAGGATGACGATGGCACCGCGTATCTGCTCACTGAAGACGTAGGTTTATATGTTCCTAGCCTCCTAATCCCACCCCCCTAGTATATCTTTGGCCAATTCCAAGGCTTTCTCTGTAGAATATGCAGAAAAACTGACCCAAAAAAAACCCCTTCAACACTACTCCCTTGTAGCGCGAGAATGGCCTTCGCATCAACCGTCTGACAGACGACTACCTCGGCTTCGCCGACACGACATCAACCTACCTGTGGAGCGAACACATCGAGTCGCCCGCCATGCTCAAGCGCGACGGCATCTACTACATGTTCGGGTCCAAGCTGACGGGGTGGGACCCCAACGACAACGTCTACAGCACGGCGACGTCCATCTCGGGTCCCTGGAGCGGCTGGAATACGTTTGCCGACAAGGGCAGCAACACATACGCGTCGCAGACCACCTACATCCTCCCCTACGGCGGCAGCGGCAACGTCATGTACCTGGGCGACCGCTGGGTGTCGACGAACCTGCAGGCCAGCACGTACGTGTGGCTGCCGCTCGACATCTCGGGGACGACCGTGTCGCTCAAGAACAGGGACGCCTGGGTCCCCAACGCCGGCGCGCCCGGCGCGCCCTGGCAGCCGGCCGGCGACGTCAACGCCTACGAGGGCGAGGCCGGGCAGCTGGGCGGCGGCGCGCGCGTCGTCTCGTGCAGCGGCTGCTCGGGCGGCAACGCGGCCGGCTACATCGGCGGCGACGTGAACGGCATCGTCACCGTTTTGGGCGTGCGCAGCTCCGCGCCCGAGGGCACGCTCACGACCGTGAGGATCAGGTTCGCCAATGGCGACGGCAACCCGCGCTACGCCAACGTGACGGTCAATGGTGGGCCGCCGACCAGGCTGGCTTTTGAGCCCACGAGGGGCGGCGTGTCTGACAGCACGCTCCACGTCCAGCTGCGTCCCAGCACCGACAACACCATTGTGGTGTCGGGCGCTGGAGACGGGCTGTGGGGTCCTGACGTTGACCGCCTCATCGTGCCTGTGCAATGAGCAAGGAGCAACGAGGTTGGTGGGGGTGGGCGCCATGGCCATGTGGCCAGATCGGTCAGAGGGGGGTAGTGCAAGTATTACCTATATACCTAGTCATGACTGAACCTTTGACCCCAAGTCTTGTTGGCTTGTTCTGATTCTTTCGACTTCTTTGCAAAACGAAGCAGACAGAACCCCCCCGATGCCGAACCTGTCTTGGTTGAACAACGTCTGGTAACACCCACAATTGACTCGGTACCTGAATCTGTACCTCTAAGCCACGTCTATGACGAGAGTCTTTGCGTACGAAATAAGCCATCGGAGACTGAATCGTTAAAGTTGCGTTTTTTGGCTTGATGGAGATTGGAAACTGAGACTAAGACCGAAATGGGACTCGACAACAGAAAAAAGAGGCCTATCCTTGTAGGCCGTAATTACTCCGTAATGTTTGTTCATTTTATCAAAAACGGTTTCATTCCTTGTGTTCCCTTTGCCTTTTTTTTTCTGTTTCTTTTCTTGTCTGTCTGACTTCTCCCTGCGTATGTATTATCTCTATTGTTTTCCCGGACCTTGATTAGCACCCGTTCAGCTGGACCCGAGACATTTGTTTGCTTTACTCATTTAGACGAGCGGACAGTCAATCGTGTGATGCTTCCCCCCACAAAAGACCGGGGGCTAACCTTCTTGCATGGGCTCTCTTAGCGGACGAGTTTTTTTTTTTTTTTTTTTTTTTTTTTTTTCTGTGCTTTAGGAATTTCGAGTACTACAATCCAATGACCACGTTGTAGCCCGGAAAAAGCCGTTCGATTACGTAGTACGTTCAACGGGGAGCTAATGTCTAGACGAGACTAGCACGCAAACGTTTTTGAGCCGAGGGCAGAGAAAAGCGAGCTAAGATCTGCACAAGACCTGCGTGACAAGCAGCCAAAAATATGCAGCAACTTTGTGTCAGCGTCGTAATTTAACGCCATTGTCCAGTTGGGCCAGTCCCCCTCGTCTCGGATCATACCGACCAAGGTACACCTTTAACGGTTAGATCAAGGGAGGAGCCAGTGAAGGGGTTAAAAAAAAAAGTGGTTCATGTTACGCGAAGTGGCGCGATAATGATAGTCCGCGCGCGCTGAATCGTATATCTGTTTTCCATATTCCCATTTCCTTGCCCGCTTCCCGTATAGCCGCCTCCGCCACCCACAGATCGAATCTATTTTTACTACTTCCTGCTATGCTACCGTTGGCAGGTATCCTATCCTCGGGTTATCAAAGCGGTGGCTGTTGAACTTCTGCGGGATGGGTAAACACATGCCCAAGCTTGAGCACTTGGTTGCCATCGCGTGCCTCTGTGCGCGTGATTTAGCGTTCCTAGATTGATGGGGAAAAACTGTGGGGTGTAAGTCTAGTTTTTTTTTTTTTTTTTTTTTTTTTTTCGTCTTTCTTTCTCGCGTTCTTCGAGCGCGCGATGCTACGTGGGCGAGGTGGGTTGGGCTGATCTCGTTTCTGCCTTGCAGGAGTCAATTGAGTTCATTTCCTCATGCCCCCCCGACTCATAACTCGCCATCGTAAAGATGGGCTTGTGGAAAAATGGGCAAAAAGGTCCCGCAGATATAAGAATAAAAACTAATTAGGAGCATTTTTTAAACGTAGTACATCCATCATCCACCCCTTACTTTGTACCCTCTTGGCTAACTTGGAAACCTTGCCGATACTAGTTTCTAGCCTTGCTAGCCAGGAATCTCTAAGCGTGATGACATGTTCAACCATATCCTCCACATCACTGGAATGTTGCTCACCATGCAGCAGCAACGCAGAACCTGAATGTGACCGCTTGTTGCTTGGCATCTCCTGTTTCGTCATTAAACATTGAAACCGAAGAAAGATTTTGCCCCATAACTCCGAATCGAGCCAAGACTGCCTTCCTTTTTTGTTTAATTGTGGGAGAGGGTGTGCCGCAGCGCCGTTGAAAATTCTTTAACGATCCCATACCCCGTCGGTTAGTTTCTCACACGGACCTTACGATTAACACTCCGTACCCACGAAAATCATAAAGTAACGCACAGCCTTTGGCCTACCATGAGAAAAGTTGTGACATGAAAAATGTTGTACAAAACCGTGAGGTGAAAAAAAAAGACGATCTGAATGGTCCAGATCCCAATGGAAATTCGAGTAGGTGCCCCTTTATGTCAACAGCGTCACAAAGTTCGCTATCAAAACACTGGATAAACATGGTCGGCTAAAGTCTGCTGATCAGCCAGCCTACAGGTATGTGCAGCGCCAGACGGACGGGTGAGGTTTGGGGAGAAGTTTTTTTTATAAATTTTTTGTAAAAAAATAAAGAAAAAAAAAAGAAAAGAAAAGAAAAGAAAAGAAAAGGCGGTGGGTGAAGCTTTGAAACAATGCCATGCTGCTGCGTTCCATGGACAAATGTCAATTTGAATTTGGCCAGGATAGCTTCAATCGATCTGACTTAATGGTTACAGTAGTACCAAAGAATTTCTTGCCCGCGTTCAATTTTTGGTGGCATTGGCAACTTTCTGCAATCAAAATCAAAGCCCGATAACCAAACACCCAAGGAAACTTGATTCCTGACTCGGTTTCATGGGCCGATTTTTGGAGCATCGCACGCAAATTAGCGAGAGACTGACACTAGAAAAATCTACGAAGCAGGCAATAACAATGAATTGCAAATGGAAAGAATATCCGGGAACCTGTCTCCCGCCGGGGCGGGCCATGGAAGGACTCTCCGCGCAAGAAATCGGCCGATCATTTGACGATGCGACGCCTCACCGAAGAGACGGTTGCATAATTTGCAAGGACAGATGATGCAGAAGTGTGCTTAACTATTACTGCTGCTGGTGGGATGGGAAGAAGAGAACGAACCAAGGAGAAAAAAAAAACACAAGCTCTGTAGCACAGCCTTGTTACCAGGCATGGTTTAAGTTGTCCCGTCTTATTCACCACGTCAACCTGGTTCGTTTCTCCCCTGGCCAGGTGTAGATTATGCACTCGATACATACGGGAAGTATCGGTGGAAGCTTTAGAAGACTGATACTCAGAAGGTACTTTTGTATACTGTACATACCACAAAACTGGATATGTCCGTTGTTCTAGAAACCGAACCCCGACTACATACTTGGTAGACACGCCGATGGTTTTCCGTCTGCACCATGCGACGAAACAAAATCCAACTACAGCTAGCCACTTGCCATGTCAACAGACGAGCTGGGAAATTTCAAGAACAAAGAAGAGTACCGTAGTTAGTCTCACCAAAAGTAGCAAGATGTTTTTTTTTAGCCAGTGCTTATCTGTCAGTGGCCTCAGGACTACAGTAGTACGGCCAAGTAGACTTTTCTTCAGCCAGCCAATAAGGGTCAATTCGGAGCCGTCACTGTGCTAGCCAGCCACGCGACCAATCAAGTATAACAATCTTGCCATCCGTACCATGTGTCAAAATCTGACATGCCTTGTACGTAACGTGTTCTTGGACTTCTTGCGGCGTCCGCAGTTCGAAGTCGTTTACTAGTCCTACAGTAGCGGATGACAATAATAGCACATCGTACCTTGGGCGCGTAGATCCACTGCAGAGCAAACCCAAGCCACGGCTGACGTTTTCCTTTGGTCCGGGCGACCGTCTCTCAGCTGGGCTCTTTAAGAGAAAAAAAAAAAAAAGAATGGAACAAAAAAATTAACAGTGGGGAGGAACAAAGATCGTTTCCATGTCCCGCAGGAAAAAAAAGTCATGGTCGCTCAATGCCACAGATCCTTGATATCTGCGGCTGATATAGACGAGCAAGCACTAATCCCGTTTCGAAGTAGGGAAAGGGAGGGGGGTTTTCTTGTGCAGTGGCGGATCGACACAACCGAGGCAATTACTTTTTCCCTTTGCTCAGCTGTGTGTGGATTGCTAAAGATATCTACCATTACTGGTGATTGCTAAACGAAACATTTTTTTCCTCTTCGAATGTGATGACATGGGAATGTATCAAGGGCGCTTGATTGAGTCCGTTAAGTAGCAGACATACTGTGCATATTTGTAAGAAAGCAACGGCGTGCAACCAATCTGGAAGAGTACAAAATATATGTACGTAGTAACAAAAAAAAAAGAGTCGCGGACATGTTACAGGGTGTATCCCTCCACTCACCCCTGAGGGGCAAAATGTATGTTTGAGTGGAGATTTGAGCTGGCCACTCATAGCTGGCACTCCCCTGACATTCTGCACGCCCTCATTCACCCCTGCAGCAATTCTCAAACAAAAGATTGACGAGTGCCGTGTGCAAGGGGGGAGCCACCACCGCCCTGGACCGCCCGTCAAGATCGGGTCGCACTCCACTTCGATGGTTTGAACAATCACTCTAAAGTGGTGTCTGACAAATGCTGTGTGTGTACAGCACACACAAGGATTAAAAAAAAAAAAAACAAAAGGGCCTATTCAGTCGTAATCCTTGCAGCCAGGAAGCTGCCTGTCAATCTACGAATCTGAAGCCGGAATATAGAGTTGCGACGCCAAGGGGTCCTTTAATCACGTCACTGCAAATCTTGCAGGTGAACCTAAATTTCTGGAATGCCGACAATAGGACGGATAAGGCAGGGAGGAAACGAGACGACAAAACTCAAGCTGTTTGCTAGGATGAGGTAAGCTGGGTCAAATGGCACGTTTGGTGAGATTGTGTGTGTGTGCTCAGTACCATGCCCAGAGGCATGGCTCTTTCGGATTGCGTACAGCGTAATTGAAACCCGTGCCGCAAGCCGTTACATTAATCCTCAACCACAACTAATGTCTGTCACCTAAATTTCCGAGAGATTCTACTGCGCTTCGTTAGGGTTTAATGCTAGAAATTCCTGGGGAATATTGGCGGATGAACCCTTTGGTCTAATTGTTGATTGATATACGGGCCTGGAAACCAGTCGACGTTGGATTCCAGTTCGTCCGTTCTTCGGTACAAGATGGGGAGGACTCATGGCCGATCTTTTAGCACGGAGTAAAAACCATCCAATGATTTGAAAGAAAAGCAATTTTAACATGTCGTAGCCACCTGTGTACGAGGTACACCGAGCTTCCTAGCGCAGCTAGGCGAGGCAGTCGTACCGGAAACACTCCCCACTAACCTTTGCTTATCATCCTGGGAGGAGCCCGGCCAAGCAGGGCATAAGAGGTAACCGTATGTGTGTGCTTGGTGACCCTTGTAATATGATGCTACTGCAGCTGCAGTCAGGTATGTTTTTAGGCGCCAAGGCCCACAGCTAGGGCAGTTGGGTACCTATGTACCGTACAGTAGCAAAAGTAGCTGGAGGTTAATTAATTTCTATGCAAGCAGCCCGGAAGCAGGGCAAGCAAGGTTATGTGAGGTAACGTCGGACGCCTTTTCGTGGCCAAAGTCGTTGCATTCGCCTCCATCACGCGTGCTGCATCCTATTGAATCCAGGAACAGCACCATTTGCTTAGCCTTCCCGCTCCCTCTTTTTGTCTCAATTCATACACACACATACACACACACACACACACACACACACACAAACGCGCGCGCGCGCACACTCACACTCATCACCCACCCATTTTCTCACCAAGGTCAGTCGCGCCAGGGTCGACATTTGAACGAATTAATTTGTCGCGGTTGCAGCAATCAATCAATCATCCTTGGCTGCGAAACAAAGACGACCCAAATAGTCGTGCAAAACAGACCCTGGCCCAGCCGTCCATGTCCGTCAAGTAACGTAAACCAAACCCCCAACGCGCGTGCTTGTCTGTCCTATCGGCGCCTGACCTGGTCCAATATCCCGCCCCGGACCTTTTTTTCTTGCATGGTGGGGGGCCACGCATCTCCCCTTTTCCTGAGACAGAAGTCTCAAGCACAAGCTCCCTCGATTAATTCCCACGCCTGACGCACCGCACTTTTCCGCAACCACCCAGAGGAACAAACCCCCAAGACCGTTCGTTGCCCAGTCACGCCCGCTACCACCTGTCAATCGCCAAACCCAACCGCAATAGAAAAAAAAAAAAAAAAGTACACGCTGCTTTCTCTCAGTCACACGAAATACACAAGGACGATCGCGAAACGAAACCCGAACCCGCCATCTGAGGAGGCCTTTTCCGAACCCATTCAATCGAAAACAAGCCTCTTGATTCTCAGGGGCGCCCCTTGCATCTCCCCCGCCCGTGCGACCGACCGACACAATCCATCTCGTCAGCATCGATTGTCAACTACTTGGATGTCAAAGGCCGTCGCCAACCAGCCACAGAGAAACCACAATCGGTCATTTTTTCAACGTCGTCCGTCTAGCCTCCCGATTAACTGGCACTTCGACATTTGCCATTTTCTGTTTCGCACCCGACACAATCACACATAGTCAGTTGCCAATACCGATTGCCTCTGGGCCCGCCTGAAGTTTCAAACCGTCACCAAGCGACAATCGCGATCCAAACGACAGCAAGACATAGTGGTCTTTCTTTTCTCCTTCCTTCACCGGGCCACTGACCGTCACATTCCAGAGGTCGATCAGAGGTCGCGGAGGCTCCAGCCCAGCAACCTGACCGGTCGCTTCGGGTTCCTCAAAGCCGCGCCTCCGTCAAAATGTCCGTCATGCTGCAAACTCCATCCAGAGCCTCGTCAGCCTCCTCATCCTCCTTTCAGCCCATATCTCGCCAGAACACCATGTCCTCCTACGATGGATCGCGGTCCACCCGCCAGTCCAAGCGGTATTCCATGTCGGCATTGTACATGTCAATGTCGGCAAACGAGACCGACTTGGAAATAGAAGATGATCTTGCCAAAGGTATGATTGACTACTTTGTTCTAACTCCGTGCAACAGCCGGGGGGAAAGCGGAATGGCTGATTTTGTTCTTGCTGTGCAGCGCAAAAAGTACTCCGCGATCTCAAATCAAAGATCTCATCACAATCCAAAAAGAATTTCGTTCTAGAAAAGGATGTCCGGTATCTCGACGGCAGGATTGCCCTCCTGATCCAAAATCGCATGGCACTGGAAGAAGTGAGCTCTTGGTCCACCCGTGGCCACCGCATCCGCCTTCTGGGCCCCTTTGGAACTCTCACTAACAGGCACCGCGCGTAACAGCAACACGAGACCGCAAGCTATTTGGAAGATGCCGCCGACCTACAAGAAGGAGCCTTCCCCAACGACGACAGGACACAGAAGTACGGCAATTTGATGTTCTTACTGCAGTCCGAGCCGAGGCACATTGCCCACCTTTGTCGCCTGGTCTCGATGCAAGAGATCGATTCACTACTTCAGACCGTTATGTTTACCATTTATGGTAACCAATACGAGAGTCGCGAGGAGCACCTTCTTCTTACCATGTTCCAGGTGCGTCTATCTGAGCTAACTGGGGGGGGCCCTACGGCCGCACCAACCTTCAGCGACACTGACACCCATGCAACTATTAGTCCGTTTTGACCTACAACTTCGAAAACACGCCGGAGTACTCGTCTCTCCTCCGCGCAAACACCCCTGTGTCGCGAATGATGACGACATACACGCGGCGAGGTCCTGGCCAGAGCTTCCTCAAGTCCGTACTTGCCGATAAGATTAACAGTTTGATCGAGCTAAGGGACCTCGACCTGGAGATCAACCCGTTAAAGGTCTACGAGCGGATGATTGAGCAGATTGAAGAGGATACAGGAAGCGTGCCTCCTTCATTGCCGAGGGGAGTCACAGCCGAACAGGCTGCTGCAAACCAACAAGTCCAAGAGATCATCGAGCCCAGGTTAGCCATGCTTACCGACATCGCCAACGGCTTCCTCAGCACGATTATAGACGGACTGGAAGAGGCACCATACGGTATAAGGTGGATCTGCAAGCAGATTCGAAGCCTTACAAAGAGGAAGTATCCTGATGCTAATGACCAGGTTATATGTACTCTCATCGGCGGTTTCTTCTTCCTTCGCTTCATCAACCCTGCTATCGTAACACCAAAGTCGTACATGCTCATCGATGGGCAGCCAGCCGACAAGCCACGAAGGACCTTGACACTCATAGCAAAGATGCTACAGAATCTCGCAAACAAGCCGTCGTATGCCAAAGAGCCATACATGGCTGGGCTTCAGCCTTTTGTACAAATGAACAAGAGCAGAGTCAACAAGTTCATGCTTGATCTTTGCGAGGTTGGGGACTTCTACGAGAGCCTGGAGATGGACAACTACGTGGCGTTATCAAAGAAGGATCTCGAGCTGTCCATTACGCTAAACGAGATTTACGCTATGCACGGTCTGCTGGAGAAGCATGCACATGAGCTTTGCCGGGACGAGAACTCGCATCTCGCTCTGCTCATGGGGGAACTCGGCCAAGCACCGCAGCAAGTCCCTCGTAAAGAAAACAGAGTTATGAACCTCCCCCTATACAGCCGTTGGGAGACGGCTATCGACAACCTGACAGCCGCTCTGGATATCACACAAGAAGAGGTCTTCTTCATGGAGGCGAAATCTATCTTTGTCCAGATCATGCGCTCCATACCGCAAAATACAGCCGTGGCGCGTCGTCCACTGCGACTGGAGAGGATTGCAGATGCGGCAGCCACATCCAAGAACGATGCGGTCATGGTCCGCAAAGGAATCAGAGCAATGGAGTTGCTCAGCCAGTTGCAGGAACTAAAGGTGACCGATAAGTCGGACGGTTTCAGTTTGTTGCGCGACGAAATCGAGCAGGAGCTGCAACATCTAGGCTCGCTCAAGGAGGGCGTTATCGCCGAGACACAGAAGCTGGAGGAGGTTTACAAGACGATTCGCGACCACAATGCGTACCTCGTGGGTCAGCTGGAGACGTATAAGAGCTATCTGCACAATGTGCGCAGCCAAAGCGAGGGCACGCGCCGCAAAGCCCAGAAGCAGCAGGTGCTGGGCCCGTACAAGTTTACACACCAGCAACTGGAGAAGGAGGGCGTCATCCAAAAGAGCAATGTTCCGGATAACAGGCGGGCAAACATTTATTTCAACTTTACGAGCCCTCTACCCGGAACATTTGTCATTTCGCTACATTATAAGGGTAAGCTTCAGCCTGCCGCTGTCCGAATCTCACACTCACCCCACTAACCTGGTTGGTCGACAGGACGCACGCGAGGACTCCTCGAGTTGGACTTGAAACTGGACGATTTGCTCGAAATGCAAAAGGACGGCCAGGACGATTTGGACCTGGAGTACGTTCAGTTCAACGTCACCAAGGTTCTCGCACTGCTAAACAAGCGGTTTGCGCGGAAGAAGGGCTGGTAGAAACAGCAACCTTTACCATCATTATCAACTTACATCCACACCGAATCTATACCATCGTGTTCCTCAAAAACTGGCTTCACGGGAAGGACAGAGGATTTTACGAGTATTCCCGAATATGAACGGCCAGCAACTCGCCATGATGCGCCGAGCTTCTCACACTTCTGTAGAATGTGTGGACTTCTACCTTTTTCCTATGGAGTTCGGGGACCATGATACCACTTCTTTATTTCTTTTACATGCTCTCTATTCTTTTATGCCCTCTTATACCGGACAACTCTGTATACGACCTGCCCACGATGAGACTTTATATACTCTACTCATTTGTTGGGAATTATATCTTTTTTTTTTCGGGTGCCCCTAGGCTACCTATATGGCTCAGCATTTGCTCCGATTGACGTTTTTCTTATCACTTTTTTATGTTACTTCTCTTTCGTTTTTTTTTTTTTCTTTTCTTTTTTTATTTTACCGACGAAAAGCGCCATTACCAGCTATAATGCCATTGGGCGGGTGAAGCCTACGAAATTTAGTGCGACGTTCCTTGACACCCTGGTGAAAATTCAGGTTGCGTGGGATGGTTCTCATCGCAAAGTCCACTCCCAGGTACCAAACACAGCTGAAGGCAAACTTTATGGGCAATATCACGGTTTTAAGGGTGACAGGTATGAGGATCTTGGTGTTCATCATGATACCAGCCGAACTTCTGGCACAATACGATGTTCGCAGCTTGCAAAGAGCAACTTGTTTCTTGCAAAAGACGCGATCCAAGGAATCAGTGGACCCTACGAGTGAGGAAGAGCGGAGTCTGGACATTTTCATTGCCCGTGTTCGGGCATAACCGGTACATATACATATATATATATATACTTTTGGTGTGGCTGGACAAGCAAGACCAGCCGGCTTTTAATGAACAGACCTGCGTCCAGCGAGAGGTCTGTGGTGGTAAAAACAAGAGTGGTGGGCGGCAGGCGAGCTTTTCTTTTCTTTTTTTTTTTTTTTTTTGTTGGGATGCGCTTGAATGGGAAGGGAGATTGGGGCGGCTTTCACATATGAGTATTATATTCCTCGGCTGGTCCGGTGTCAGTGATCGAGCTTTTGTCTTACTACATCAAATTATTTGTCCGACTTTCGTTTCGGCTCTCCCGCGCTGTATGATGTCTGCTGCGAACACTTGTAATCATCTAGGTTTCCAGAATGGGGCTGAAGATTTGGCGGATTCTGATAGATGGCAGACAGGCTCATTCATGTCTTCAATTCCCAATCGAGCATCGGGGTGGGTCCCCGAAAGCATCCGGCAACGGAGAACTTGACCGGGGAAATGGCACACACCAAGGCTAGGATACAGCCGCATGCATAACCCCACGGATAACTAGCTAATGGCTGCCTATCTGAAGGGACCTAGCATCGTAGATAGATTACGATACGTAGTTTGGCTGGCTGGCTTTGGCGCGAATCAAGAAGCATTCTCCAAAAGAGTTACAATGAGACACCTTGAAAGGGTTATCTATACATCATTAACAGCGACACCGTTTTTAAGTAGCTCAGCCGCCTGGTTCTCGTACGTACACTGCGAAGCTACTTTTGAATCATCAAGCACGATTCAAGTGCACCACTTGTCCTGCCAAAACCAAGGGTCCGTGTAGTTGATGTATTTCAGCGCCGAACTGTTTTATGATACGTGCCATTGGTGATTTCAACTGCCCAACCAACCTACCATACGTTGCAACATGTCGACGACGACGGAGCTTGCAACCGGCAAAGCGGTGCGACTGGCAGCACGCAGCAAAAAGTTGAGGGGCCAAACGTCAGGTCTTGCGCCGTCATACATCCAAGCAAACCTGCTCGTGCTGCCCCAACGCTACGCAGACGACTTCCGCCTGCTCTGCGCGCGGAACCCCGTCCCGTGTCCTCTTTTGGCAGAGTCGGCCGCGCCCGGCAACTACAGGGATCTCAAATCACACATGGTAGGGGCAGCGGGCACCAAACTACAGGTCGCCGAGGACGTGGACCTCAGGCACGACTTTCCAGCCTACAGGGTCTACACGGACGGAGCACTCACGGCAGGCGGCGAGGGCGGCGGGGACGGGGCAGCAGGCGAAAAGACAGACATCGAAGCCGAGTGGACGGGCGAGCACGTCGGGTTCCTGATCGGGTGCTCCTTCTCGTTCGAGGCGGCGCTGGCGGCCGCGGGGCTCCCGGCGCGCCACACGCTGCAGGGCCGCAACGTGCCCATGTACCGCACGACGGTGCCGCTCTGCAGCGCGGGCGCCTTTGCGGGCGCGACCATGGTGGTGTCGATGCGGCCGTACCGCGCGCTCTCGGAGCTGCCGCGCGTCCGCGACGTCACGCGGCGCTTCGGCGCGACGCACGGCGAGCCCGTGGCGTGGGGGTGGGACGGCGCCCGGGCGCTGGGCATCCGGGACGTGGCGGGGCCCGAGTTTGGCGACGCGCCGCTGCGGGCCGATGGAAGCGGGGAACGGTTTGGGCCCGGGGAGGAGGGGGGAGAAGAAAAAGAAGAAGCAGGAGACGATCAGTACGTGCCTGTGTTTTGGGGCTGCGGCGTCACGCCCCAGGAGGCGGTGCGGCAGCCCCGGTTGAAGGGGACCGTCATGGCGCACTCCCCCGGGTGTATGGTCGTGCTGGATCTGACGGATCACGAGGTGTTTGCGGGGGTTGGGGCTGTGTGAGGGGGGCTACGGTCCCTTGTGGGCGAGGGATGAAGGGCGACAAAGTTTACTACGGTATAAATGTGAGAAAAAATCAAGCTTCGAAAAGGTGAAGGCCAAGGCTTTGGCGAGTAAATGGATCCCAATGAAGTCAATTGAGCCAATGGATGCTTTCTCCGTCGCAGGGCTACGATCCTCTTGGCGTATTACTTACTACCTATAACTCTACTGTGTAGCTACCGACAGAGAATCTGATTGGCAAATTTTTGTAGGTAATCAAGTACTCTGTTGTTCAACGTGAAGATATATCCTGACACTGTCTTTCAGACGCAGTGTAGATAAGGGGGAACGAGTGGCAGGCAGCAATGACGTGCATGCAGTCCTAGAACCTGTACGGTAATTAATTTGTTGTGTGCTATGTGGATCAATCTGTCACATCTCATGAGACCTGGGCCCCGATAACGGGGACTGGCTCCACCCATTTATCATGACCCCGCGTCCCTCGCATATCAATCAGTCCTTGGTCAAATTCGATCCATGCCCAGGCGGGTACGACAAGCTGCCCAGCATCACCATGTCCCAAGGTAGCATAACTGCAGGGGCCTGTCAGCGGAGGTGGATCACCTGAATGGGAAACCAATGTACCGTAATGCGATTTGGGCTGAGGTCTTGGACTTTGGCGAGACCCAAGCCGGCGCACGCGTGGATTTCTAGTTTTGTGTACAGTTTTTGGTACTCTGTGCAGCTGAAAGGGGAGAAAAAAGACACCTTGGTGTTGTTAGGAAACAACACACACCTCGCTTCATCCCTCTTTTATCAGCATTGGATCCCGATATCTGCGGGCCCTCTTGGTCATTGTTACTATTATGGAGAACCCTGGATGAGTTGGCCCATGACTCCTTTCTGTCCACCAAAACATGGCATCCTCTGCTTCGCCATCATCACCACCTGAATCCAGCTCCGTACGGCCCATAGCGTAAGTTGCTTTTTTTTTTTTTTTTTTTAGACCTAACTACCCGCATCGACACCGCCAAGATAGCCGAGCTGCAGCTCCTGACACCCATGGCCCATCTAGATGCAATGCCTGTCGGCAACGCCGCTCCCAGTGCTCAAAGGAGCGGCCAAAATGCAAGCGTTGTCGTGAAGCCGACATTGAATGCATCTACGAAGAAGCCCGCAAGATCACTGTGAATGAGAGGTACATACCTGCTGTCTGCCTCGTTCTCTCGAGTGTGATTTCCATTACTGACCAGCCCGCTTAGCTACTTGAGAGATTTGGAAGCCAAGGCCAGGGCTTTTGAGGAAACACTTCAAAATCCAAATGTCAAGGGCTCGGCTTCGGTCCCAACCAAGGGACCCGCGGTGTCAAACGCCGAAAGCTATGAAGAAATAACAGAAGGTAATGCGCTATTGGAAGATTTTGGTCACCTGGGCGTCGAGGGGGGTCCCGCGTCCCCTAGCCTGTCGAGCAGCGTCAAGGGCGGCAGGTTCAAGGGCCCAGGCCACTCGGACCTGTTTCTCCGCAGCATGATTACGACCCTCAGAGCACCGGCAAGTGTGGGTAAACTCGCCGGTGTCCGATCCGGCGTCCGGTATCCCGACGATGTCAGCCTCGACCTGAACCACAACCTCTACGAGCCCGGCCTACTGGCTCCCAGGCGGCTGGCCGTCTGGAGCAGCATACGACTGCCTCCCATAGAGACGGCCAGGCGGTACTACGCTGCGCAATACACGTACATTGGCACCATATTCTCCTTCACAGACCCGGTCGAGTTTGAAAAGTCCCTGACTAGGGCCTACCAGAGCACGGGGCCAGACCTGGGCGACCCGCAAGCTTGCCTCGAGTACGCCAAGATCCTCGTCATCCTCGCCTTTGGTCAGCTGTACTCGGTCAACCAGTGGATAGATTTCAAGGGCCCGCCGGGCTTCGACTACTTTACGCATGCGCTGCAGCTGCTGCCCGACGTGCACGAGGAGGGATCCATCCTCTGCGTCGAGACGCTGTCTCTGATAGGCTACTTTATGCAAAACATGAACCGTCGCGACGCGGCGTTTCTGTACATTGGCATGGCCCTGCGCATGGCCATCTCGCTCGGTCTGCACCAGGAGGTGCCCGACGCGACCCTCACCGACGAAGACCGCGAGCACCGCCGACGCGTGTGGTGGAGCGTCTACAGCCTCGACAGGATCCTTTCCGTCAAGGCCGGCAACCCCATCACGATACAGGACGAGGACATTGGCGTGAAGCCACCGTCCAAGCTTGCCTTGGAGCCCGAGTACTGCCCGGCCGTCGTGCTCCACCACTATACAGAACTGTCCAGGATCCTGGGCGAGGTCAACAAGCACGTCTTCCGGAAGGGGACGCATAAATCCGGCACAATGCTCATGGCCTCGGTCAAGGACATCATGCGGTCGCTGTCAAAATGGCACCGCGAGCTTCCAGACCAGCTGCGGTTCGACCCGGCGAGGCTGGCGATATCCAGGGAGTCGGTCTCGACCTTGGTGCATTATTACCAGTGCATCAACATGACGGCCAGGCCTCTGCTCTTCCACGTGGTGAAGAAGCGCATCCAGTCGGGTAGCCCCCGGTCCAAAGACTGGAAGCAGGGCCTGTCGCAGACGACCGTCGGGGTCATTGAGACGTGCGTCAACGCCGCCCAGGACTCGATCAAGATCATGAGCATCGCGGCGCAGCGGGATCTGGTCGCCACCTATGGCTACATGGACAGCGAGCACATATTCTCCGCAGCCATCGTGCTGCTGATGGTGTGCTTCGCCTTCCCGCCGGACGAGAGGAACACGCAGGCCATGAACATGGGCTTGAACCTGCTCAAGGGGATGGCGGAGCGTGGAAACAGCTACATCGGGGCGAGGTATCAGCTGCTGCATCATTTGCGGTCCATCATCGACCCTCCATCCTCCGCAGCCCCGAGTTCCAGGCATAATCGACGGCATGAAAAGGCAAAACTGAGGAGAAGGTCCACGAGTAACCATGCGACCGTCGTTGGGCTTGAAGCCGTGTACAAGGCATCTCCGCAAATGCTATCGCCATCTCCGCCCGTCCAGTCCGTCTCGGGGTACCAAAAGGCTCGCGGCAGCTTCAGTGGTGTGCCGTTATCACCGCAGGGGCAGGCCATGCTGCCGTCTTTTGTGACGCCCAACACCGGTCTATCGCGGGACAATATGGGGTTCGGGCAGATGCCGTTCGCAGACGTATCATCGGTCTATCATCAGGCGCAGCAGGACGCAACGGCTGGACCACAAATGATGGACAACTTTTCTGGTGTGGGCGGCGGCGGCGGCGGCGGCTACATGCCGGGGCTCCGGTTGGGCGACATGGACGACATGTTCATCGACGTCAACATGAACAGCATGAATGGAGACGACGACTTTGGGCTGTGGGAGGCGGGCTTCGCCGACCCTTCGGCATACGACCTGGCGCAGCTGACGCAGGCGGCCCAGATGGCTGTCGACCAGGGCGTCGATGATGATGGTGGGGAAGGTAACTGCAGCGAAAAGTCGGCCGGGGCCGGGGCCGGGGTGAACATGAACATGGAACTTTAGTCATATGTTTCTGTTCATATTTATATTTGGAAATTTTTGAGGGGGTCTTGTCTTGGAAATTTTGACTTTCTATTTATTTATTATTATTATTATTTTTCTCTGTCTGTCATTAGCTAACGATGCATTTTCACAAGTCTCACTTTGGGGGCCCTGCCCATGCACAAGTTGATGAAGATCAGCACTCTTTCTCAGGGGCTTCCATGTCAAATCGAAATCGAATGTCTCACGACATGTTTTAATCTTTTAATAATTTTTTCTTTCTTCTTCTGATTTCCACTAATAATAATGCAGCATGTGATACAGGAAAAGCCAGTCCAATTATGTTTCGCCATGCGCTCTAAGGGTGAGAAATTCACCACAAAAAACCAAAAAAAAAAAAAAAAAAGAGTCGTCGCCAAAAGACCGAAGAAAATGGACTTGGAAGAAACAAGAGAAAGTGGATGGCTATAATGAGAGCAAGAAAGGAAGAAGAGACAAAGGAAAGAAGAAAAAAAAAAGAAAATAGCGAATGACCCGTCAATAATCTTCCAAGGTTGCCGTCTCCGTACAGAACGACGGGGCCACGGTTGGACCTGCGTGGTGCGCGCTCCATGGCCCCTCCTCTACTGCTGCCACTTCGTAGCCAAATTTTTTTCGATCTGATCGACCGACATTCTAAGGGGCAGCTTTGGAGGCATTGCTTTTGGCGCTGGCTTCCTTGGCCTTGGTGCTGCTGGTGGCGGGGTCCTGGGTCTTGGGCGTGCACTTGATGGTGGTGGCCAGGGTGGCGGGCTTGCCGGCGTCATCGGTGTATTTGCACTGCTGGGTGCCCTCCTTTGGATTCTCGGTTCCGGCCACGCACGCCATGTGGACATCCTTGAGCTGGGCGCACTCGGTCGGGATGACGGCGGCGTTGTAGATGCTGTCGTCTTGGGCTGCCTGCGATGGGGCGGGTGTCTCGGCAGGCATTGGGACCGCTGCGGCCAGGGCCGAGAGGGAGATGATGATGGCGGTGAGGAAATGCATGGTGGTAGTGGTGGTAGTGGTGGTGGTGTTGGTGGTGGTGGTGGTTGTTGTTGTTGGTGTTGTTGTTGTTCTTTTGTAAAGTGTTAAAAGGAATATGTAATGCTGGTAATGAGTGTTATGTATGGCTTTCTATCAACTGAGAAAATACAAGTTTGGGTTTGTTTTAGTTTTTTTTGTCAACACAATTGATTTGCTATAAATCGAAATGGAATGAATGAATGATAAAAGCCATGGGTCACTGTACCAGCGAGACGATGGATTGTGAGGTCTCTTGCTCTCCCCTTTGTACTTTCTCGAACCGCCCCCTTGACGTTTCTTCACCACGATTATGCCCCATGTGGTCCCGATGCGTCCGGTCGCGGGTTTAGGTTCTCGGTTGGTAAGATGTTACTTTGTCCTTACTGGGTTTTGTCTAGCAAGCAGACAGGGAAGCGCTAGGCTGCTGATCCTTTTTTTTATTCTCCTTACACAGGGGGCTTTTTTTTTTTTTTTTTTTTTTTTTTTTTTTTTTTTTTTTCATCACTATTGAACAAGCTGAGCCAGCTTCAAAAAAAGCTCCTCCTAGACTTGGAACGTACTCTGTAAATCCTCCAGTCCTTGCAAGCTAGCAAACCCCTGCCTGCCTGTGGAGAAAATTACAGAGGGGTTTGAGGCACTCATGCATCAGCCCTTCTCCGGGGAACGATGTCGAGCGATCGATTCCGGGGCGCAGCCTGTTAAAAGCGCTCACAATGGGAGGAGATGAAAAACGGACAAAACGAAACAAGGAAAGGACCACCCTTGAATCGAGTTCTGACATGAGTCTTTGACAGCGATATTTTTAACTTTTTTTATGTTTTGTTCTCTTTATTTTCAGGAGGATTTGCGTGTCAGTGAGGCATGCTGCCCATAGCTGTTTTCCCCCCTCACTTAGTATGGGCAACCCAACCCAGTCTTGTCAAGTCGGGGTTCGAAAGAAAATTAAATAAAAATAAAAAAATAAATCGAAACCAAAACACCGATCACGACGAAACCAACCACCGCCAAGCCCTGTCAGACACGGCCCCCTTATTTCCTATCTTAACTCTACTTTGTCTGAAATCCTCAAAGGGCCCCCATCAACGGAATTTAGGCTTTCTTCCAGAAGCCCGAACTCCATCTCGGGCATGGGGCCTCCCTCGATCGGGAAAGCAGAGCAATGCACGCTTTTCTTGGCGCCCACGGTAAGCTTGATCGTGTAGCGGGTCTTGCCGTCGTCCCAAGGTCCTCTGTCGGGCCAGCTTCACGATCGCTGCACCTGCGTCACCCGCCGGCCCAAATATTCTGGCTGCCGGCCTGTGCTGTTGTCGTCGCCCTAAGGGCGGGGCGGGCCAAGGCGGTCGTGCGTTGCAAGCTGCGCTTTCGTTCGAATTCGGCCGTCGCCCATCGTTGACATCTCGGCGGACGCCACCGTTGTCTCAGAGATAGGTGTAGCTTGCACGGCGCCGGTTGTCGTCGCCCTACGGGTGGTGCTGCACTGGCTACGCAAGCTTTCAGACCAATCCTCCCAGGTTACGGCTAGCTTCTGAGCGCGCGAAGGGGACATCGCGCATCTCGAGGCGATGACCGGGTACTCTAGGTCGAGTTGTTGGAGTCTGGGTACAAGCTGCTGAAGCAGCCTGGTGACATTCTGTCGATCAAAAGAAGGCCACATAAGGGTAAAATGCCGGGATATCCCCTTTGCTCATTCAATCTTCCTCCTCGGCCAAACCAAAATCCCTAATTGAATCGGGCCGGGCTTCCAACAGGCCCAGGTCGATAATCTGGACTCTCAAAAGACCTCACCAGATGATCAGTATGATTGTGCGGCATCCATGATGGCTGTCACAACCCTGGCACGTCTTTGGAAAACAAAACACAAGAACTCTGATGTCGAGCGTCCGAACCCACAGGGTCTACGATGATCAAACTGTCAAGCCCCCGTTTCCCTGCGGTGTATCGGGCACAAACGCACAAATTGGAGAGTTGTCGACTCTCTGGGGCCATGATGAAACGCCCGTCATGGTGCAAGATCGGGACGCTTTGGATGCTGCGACGAACGGATCTGGTGTCACGCCGCCCAGGTTCACAGGATGACATCTCTATCATTTGAGAAAGGGGGCACTAGACTAATGGCAGCCATTGGTTGTCCCTAGCTCGAGTCGTGTAATGTGCGGCATAGGAACCAATCTCTTTGATTTGGGGCATCGCCAGCGGTCCACTGCTCTGCGGACATCATCCATACCTCGTCTGTGGCATGGGGCAGGCTCACCTTGTGTTCCTGAGGCGCCAAGAATGATGGCTCCTATAAATATGCCGGACAATGCATTGAGAAATCGAAGCCAGTACAGGACAAAGATCCTTGCCCCCTCATTTGACACCTTTTAGCCGCAGCAGCAGCTTATGCTTGGAGTAGAATTAGCTGACTGGACGTGCAATTAGTAGCTGACAGTAGTAGCTGACAGAAGGGAGTTCGTCCAACCAGCAGATAGACGCTTTATTGCTTACGGATGCATGAGGAATTGCCATGCAGAAAGTGATTATTTTGCACACCATCTCTACAAGCTCAAGCAGCCAGTTGGCGGAGTCGACGGAGTCAACTTTTGTCGTATTCGTCAGACATAATATAAAGAGAATACGGATTTCTATGCTCCTCTATGTGGGGAGACCCATCGCACTCCCAACCATAACACCCTTGTTCAATCAACAACAGACTGACAGACCGTATATTAGACTCTGATAACATAAGCGACTCCAAACACCTTCAACACAGAAGAAAAACACAAAGATCCAACACCCTTCAAATTGCCAAAAATAGTTCCCGTGTAACATCCTCCAACATTCTCAGCCCGTAGAACTTGGCCACATTCCGATATACCTTCATCCTACGGACGACCTCATCCCTCTTGACCGTTGCCACCCAGTCCCCGCTGCAGGTGCAGTGCTCCATGAACTCGTTGACCCTCAGAGCACCACACTTGGCACACTTGAGGTCCTGCGTCGTCCACTCCACCACCACCGCCTCCACCTGCGCCAACAGCACCTCCTCGAGCCCGTTGCGGTCGTACTCGGATTCGCAAAATGTGCACCGCCACGGCCGCTGCTGTCCTTGTGCCTCACCAGGCGGCGGGAGAAGGTCTTCGTCACGGCAGAGGTCCAAATCTCGCGCCACGGTGCAGTTGTCGCATGAAACCTGCGGTAGCTTCAGGCTCTCGGATGGATTTTGGAATGTCGCCTCTTTGCTGAATTCACGCACGTCCAACATGGCGAGGAGCTCCTTGCGCACCAACCTCGCCTCAAGCGCGATATTCTTGTCCAGGCTCAACACTTGCATCAGCATCTTGACTAGCTCGAGCACTGCCGTGCTGGGGTGCAGGTTCGAAAGGTGGCTGCCGGGGAGGACTGGGAAGTCGTAGTCCACCGCAAGCTCCGGGTGTAGTAGTTCGCGCTTCTGTGCTGCGATTAGGCCCGCGATTTCCTTCTTCAGAGGACGCTCGAATGCCTTTCCGAGAATAATTTGACCTTCGCCATCCTCCGACAGTCCGTTGTTGCCTCGGACAGGAAGTTGCGTCGCACGCGGTGTCGAGCCGTCAATGGCGGCTGGGCGTTTGTGAGAGTGCATGAGCTGGATGAACTCGATGACCCAGTCCTTGAAAACGGGCTGTAGTCGGAGAGGCAGGAAAGTAGCCATCTGCCAGTGCATAATCATATCCAGGCTCTGAGTTTCGGCCTCAACAACCTCT
This sequence comes from Pyricularia pennisetigena, assembly GCF_004337985.1. Classification (NCBI taxonomy): domain Eukaryota; kingdom Fungi; phylum Ascomycota; class Sordariomycetes; order Magnaporthales; family Pyriculariaceae; genus Pyricularia; species Pyricularia pennisetigena. The sequence goes on from NC_043744.1 coordinate 1,679,439, forward strand.
TGACAGGCCTTCCCTCCATAGTTGAACTGGTCATACCAGACCAGGTAGTCCCAATATTCTTTGATCTCGAGGTCGATGAAATGGAACAGTGGCTTGCTCTTGATGCTCTTGAGGATATACTGGCTGTAAGCGTACGCATTGCCCACCTCCCCCTTGGTCGTCTGGAGGAGCAGCCTGTTGGCGCTGGCAAAGACAACTTGCGAGCCAACGCGTCGGAAGTCCGACATGAGCTGCTGGAACGCCTTTCGCGACATGATTTGCACATAGTAGTGCAGCGCGCGATCGTACAGGAACGAATCTGGGCTTTCTACCCACCGCACCAGGTGCTGCACCATGACATCCGCCATCGTGCTGCCACGGCATGCTTCTGCCCACCAGCTCTTGACCATCTCCCGCAGAACCTGAACGCCGGCATTGGCAAACGCGTTTTCCGAGTGGAGCATCTCGCCAGCACCGTCTACGCCCGTCGCATCAGATGCAGGGTTGAAAGATATAGACTCGGCACCTTCGAGCTCATTGATGAGAGATGAGGTAAGGATGGTGTTGATGGCCAGGTTGCGTACCTCAATATCTATGCAGACGGATGCAAAAGTTCCTGGGTTGTTGATTGATGGCATTTGCACGACATCTAGAGGCCCCGCGACGTCGTCCTTCTCGTAACCAGCGTGATCCGGCCGTGGGCCCGGTGACCACCACAAGACGACGTTGTTCGCCTGCAAGCGCCGCGCGTACGCGACGTCGATCAAGAACCGCGGGTCGTCGCGCTCAAGGTTGCAGAGTGGCACATCGCCATACCTTGCCAAAGCAGTCAGGTGGAGGATCCACGATCCCAGGCCGAGATAATGATTGACAAGCCGTCTTGCCACCACGGACTGCCAGCCCAATGGCGGCAGTGAGCTGTCGGCAGGGTCAAACTTGAGAGGCAATACCGGGAACTCCTGTAGGATCGGGATCTCGTGGAGCAGCATGTTCCTCTGAGAAGATTGGATGACCATCATGATGGGACTGGCCTCATCCTTGCGCATCTTTTTCACCATGTCGCTTATCTCGAGGAATGCCTTCCTGCGTGTTGTCACCTGTGTGGTCTTGAAGGAAATCCGATCCTGGTACTTGAAACAATCCTGCCACGTTGACTCTGGCGTAGACGCTTCTTCCAGCCTGCGCTTGGTCAAGAGGTCCGAGTACATCTTTGTGATGTTCGGCATATCTTGGGCGCTGTCCCTGCTCTTGTTGAGGATCACGACCTGGGCGTAGTCTGTCCTTGATGAAAACACGCCAAATATTTGTCGCTCACCAGCGCTGATGTGCGAAATGTAAATGTACGCCATCTTTGCAGAATCAAGGTAGGGTTGGGGCTTGACTGGCCTCTGGAGGCTGGTGAGCTCGAAGCCTTGGTCAAGCCCTTTGCCCAAAACACCTGGCTGGCTCTCGTCGATTGTGCAAAGGTTACCGAGTTGAAGGACAGCACGCATGTTGAGAGGAACTTGCGTCTCGTATACTCCCTCAACACTCGGGTGGTTGAACAACAGCGAGAACTTTTCCGACTCTGCAAAGTAGATATCTTCATTGACGACAAGCTTGAAAAGATGGACAGACGAGTGGCCATTTGGTAGTGTGTGGCTGACCTGTTCCACGTGGCAGCCCTCAACCTCCACGTCTGGCAGTTCCCTGCTCTTGAGGTTCAAGAAGACTTGGCGGGGCACATTGATCTTGACCGAGTGGATTTTGTTGTCAATCAGGACATACGCCGCAACGATACCCGGGTTGTCGGTCAGTTTAAGTTGCAAGAGTTGCCAAGTGTTTCTAAACGTGATCTCGGCCTGGTTCCGGAAAGTCTGCTGAATGTTGTTGTTTGCATTACCACGTCGGTCGCCAAACAGGTGCCTTCTGCGAATTCTTGCCTGCTTCTGCAACTTCCACTTCAGCTTCTGGTATTGCAAGAATGCAGGGTAGTCCTTTGAGGGGTCCGGCATGACCTTGGGCAAAGATGCGAATGGATCAGCTGGGACGGCCGGTTCCGGTTCTTTCCTCTTCGAGGTCGAGACCTTTTGGCTGGCAGTGATGGCAGCATCTACCGTTTTGGGTTGCAGAAGCTTGTTGCCAAAGTCCTCCAGGTCGTTCAGTCGAGAGGAGCTGATGTTAGTGATATCCTCCAGAGGTCCCTTTGAGGCAAACAAGTCCGTCATCTTCTTCTGCTTCATCTTGTCGTCCTTGGCATTGATCCTGCGTTGGAGCCAATCTGGATGTGGCACCCTCGGAACCGGATTCCGGACCTTTTGCAACGCTGCCGGAATGGTGATAAGCTTCTGAATGACCGAACCGAGACGTTCTGCGTAGTATGCCCAGTCAAGAAGGGCTCTGGGATCCGTGTCTTGTGGCTCTTCCTTCAACCACTTTTTCAGATATAGACGCTTGGTGTCCTCGTCAGCCGAGAATATGGCGACAGGCACAGCTCTCTCAGTAACGGGGGCGCCCTTGGGTCTCGCGCAGATGATGAACTTGCAGTTGAGACCCTTATCCTTGACCATTTGCTCGCCGAGGAAGTCGGCCAAGCGCTTTGCTGTCGTGATCGAGGTTGACTTCTGGCTGCCGTACTCCTCCAACGTCTTGCTCATGCTTCGGTTCTCCGAAATGAGGTCCATAAGCTCCTCATCCGCCAGGGTCGTTCCTTTGTTGTCCAAGACGTCCAACCATCTGTTTGCAACTTTGGCTACTGCACCATAACATTCGGCTAGTGTTGCGCCTTCGAGAAAGAACTTGAAGATTTGCTGTTGGAAGATCTTGATGAGCTTGAGTTCACCTCTTCGCTTGACTTCGAACCCCTTCAGCTCGGCAAGACTACCATCGTCGTTGAACACAGCATAACGCTTCTTCAGATTCTTATCCTCCTCCTTGGATGTTGGCAGGACCATGGCCTTGTAAGGCCCGTCAACTTCGAAAAAGATGGAATTGTCGCTGTGCGTCTCGTACTTGAATGTCTCTGCGTCAACGAGCGTTTGGTATTGGTGATTTGTGAACTTGGCATGGACGAGGTGATTCAACATGACACAAGGATACGATATGGCAAGCTTTTTACCGTTCTTGAGCTTGAAAGCGAAATTCTCGGGGAAGGTAGCGGGGAGCATGCACCATATACCATCGGTGTCCAGTTCCAGAGGCCTTCCAAGTCGCTCCACAAGCTCCTTGGCAAGTTGAATAATAGTTGCTCCCGTCAAACATGTCACGCCAGCCATTTCCATGGAGTACCACCTTGAACCTTTCCTCATGACGTAGCCGTAGAATGAGTTCAAAATAACCTTGTGAGCGAGCTGAAGCGAGTCGAACAAGATAATCATTTTCTTGGCTGCGTCAACTTCGTTGCCAGGGGCTCCTGAAGACTTCAAGGCATCCGCCTTGCCCTTCCAAACCTTTGCTTTGCCCTTGTAGTCGTATCGACGATCTCGAAAGTCGCGCACGGTGTTGATGTAGAAAGGGTTCTCTCGTTGACATATGATTGCCTCCCGGACTTTGGTAGTAGAGTCGTGGATCTTGTGATATACTTTCTGTGAGTAGAGCTGCAACCTTTTGCGAACCAGATTGGCCTGCTCATCCGCCGGGAGCTCTTGAAATGTTCTCATCGGCGAGTTTGGCCACTTGCCGGGAAATTTCTCGTTCTCCAATGCGTTCCTGATCATGTTGTACTCATCTCGTTTTGCCGGAAGGTACTCTCCTCTCCAGGCCCATGGCAACCTCCTGTCGCAAGTTTTGCCAGGCCGGTTGAAATCACAGGCTGCGCAGTCTGCTTCTGAAATCATGGAGTCGGGCTGAAGTCGATTTGTCGTCATGATGTTTGGGTACATGGACGCAACATCCAAGTGATAAATAAGTGGCCTTTCTTGTCTGTTTGGCGTATCCCTGAGTGCAAGCAGCTTTGTCTTGATCTGATCCCGGACTTCCTCGTAGTTTGTCACATCGTCCATGTCCTTCTTCTCTTCCACGGTAATGCTGAATTTGAGTGCGGCATCCAAGTCCCGTATTAATTCGTCACATGCCGAGGGGTCCACGGCAAAATTGACTGGTATGTCCGCGCGAAATACACCAGCCTCGATACTTTCGACGTGGCCACCAACGTAGGTCTCGGAATCCAACAAATGACCTTCCCAGAAAGACTCTTTGGGAGAAACATGCTTATTTGGTAGCACAATGTTTTGTTGATATGCCTGCACCATCAGCAACATCTCACAAAGGGTTCCGGTTCCTTTCCTCTCCGTGTCGTCGGGACCCAGGGGTAAAATGGTGCAAAGCGAGAAAATGAAGGGGTGCACATATTTCATGTACAGGTAATAAGTTGCCACCGCATCGGAGACCGAGTACTCCGCCAGTGTCTGCGGCCTCTCCTGCGCATACGGTGTCATCAGTTCTGGATCGAGTTCGTCGGGGTCATAACCAAGCTTGGCTACTGTGACGGCCTTGAGACCTCTGCTACCTTGCGGGAGGTAACTGTCTCGATTGACCCAATGGAAACAATCCATATGCACCGAGTAGTTGCACTTGTACTGGTCGTCGGTGTCTTTCCTCCAACCGATTTCCCTGTACATGTCGATCCCATTGAAGCTCGCCCTGGCGTCGACAAACGGCCAATCGAAAAAGTCACCGTTGTAAGTGGCGATAACGGTCGGCCGTGCCTCTTTGATATGTAAGAAGAACCGCTCAAGTAAAGCTTTCTCGTCCGGCTCGTTGAAAATCATGAAAGGGCCGGGATATTCAGGTTTTGGTGTGTACTCGAAATCCGCAATATCCTCAGAGATGACTTCCCGATTCGTGATCAGAAACCCCTGACCATCAATCATGTATGATATCATCATCACCTGGTCAATGGCGGCGTCTGGAAACTTCAGAGGCAGCTTCGTCGTCTCGATATCGTAGGCCATTACCACCGGATCTGCCATCACCAGGTGCTCTTCGTTGCAGACGATAGACGTGACCCCATGTTTCGCCTCCACCCAATACCACTTTCCGACTCGAATATCTGGTTGTTTCTCGAGTTAGGATTTCCACGCATGAGATCCTTACAAAAATTAACTTACTTAGATCAATCATTACTCTGACGTGATAAGGTACGTCATATTCTCGTATGTCGACAAGGAAATCGCTAGCATCAGCAAAAGAAGCATTATGTCGTTTTTCATCATTTCGTAAATCGTCATCGAACAAGTCGAAATCGCCATTCGTGCTGCATTGAGATCTCCATCATATCAGCAAGAGTCATAAGTCAGTCACGGATGGCAACCAGACAGGATAACTTACGCGGCAACCTCGGCATAAGTGTCCATCGCATCCATATTCTTCTTATTCCGCTCCGCAATGGGCATGATATCCTTCCTCGCGGCCATCAGGTTCTGCACATTGGCAAAGCTCAGCTCCAGAAATGTGCGCCTGTATCCCAGAAGATGGTTTGGCATCTTCAGGTCCTCCTTCTCAATCCTCCGGACCTTCTTGACCACGCCACCGCCCGGCACGCGCTTGCACCACTCCTCGACCTCACCCTCGTGGCCCTTGCGCACGGCAACGAGGAAGTAAGGATCGTACTGCACGGTGGCCTTGAACGTGCCGCCGTCCTCCTCGATGAAGTAGCAGTCAAGCGCGGCCCGGCCGCCACCGCCGGGGACGCGGTCGTCCTCGATGCTCGTGGACTGGACGTTGACGAGCCAGCCCTCGCGCTTCCGGCCGGCATCGTACCTTCCGAATCCCATGTTTTCGTCGATGTCGTGGGCGAGCTTCACGCGCTCCCACTTTTCGTCGGTCGAAGTCGCCTCGTTGCGGCCGGGGGCGGCGGCGAAGGTCCTGGCACCGCGTGAGCCTCCATGGTAGGCGACCTTGCGCGGACCGCCGCGATATACCCTTTGCGGTTTTCTTAAAGATGTGTTGGGCATGGCGAATGTGTAATTTCTTGTTTTCCCTGGAGAGATCAAGGGGCCATCCGTTGCTGATGGTGATATCAAGATTTGGGCCAGAGCCCTAAACTAGGGAAGGGAGCCACTACGGATAGTCCAGTCGGGTTCATATATGTGGGCAAGGATCGATATGGCCACCAAGCTGAAAATCGTTAGGGACAAAGATTGTTAGTTTGCCCAAAAATAGGTCAATTCTAGACTGTCTGTACGCTTTTCTTTGGTGTTGTTGTAAATAGGACGGTGGGGTTCATGATTTTCCTCCAGTCCAATATTCCATTTAGCATGGAAGCGCGTCCCGCCACGAGCTTGAACGCGACTGGATTTATTGGAAGCGGGCAACGACGCGACTGCACGGACCAAACCTCTTTAACCCCTGTTCAATTTTATTTAGTGGACCACAACCCCTGCCGTCAAACCCCAACCCTGCGCTCCAACTACTACCCAGATTCCCAGAGCTCCAAGCAAGCCTCAGCAAGCATAGGACTACAGCGGCGAGAAAAAAGAGGCTTCTCCTGGGAGATGACTTCCTACGACATACAAAACCTGAACGAGTCTCCGATATAACGAGCTGAATACACATCATGGCCCCCACAGCTCCCATGAACATAATATCATACCCCTCGGCGCCAGGGTCTGACAACGGAGCACCTCCACCGTGGCAGCAGCAGCAGTTCCAAGGTGCACCCACGCCCGAGCAGGTGAAGGCGCTGCAGGAGGAGGAAAAGCGGAGGGCGGAGATCAAGGCCCGGGCAGGCCAGCCGAACGCGGGCGTGGGCGAGGTGGTCAAGACGATCAGCGCCGACGATTTCCTCAAGGTCCACCAGGCACCGTGCTCGCGAGATGGATTTCTGCAGGGCATAGCCGCCGGTGCGGCCGTTGGTGGGCTGCGCTATGTCATCGGAGGTGCGCACCAGTCTCCTGACAGCGGCGCTGGCCGTATTTTTCATCCGAAAATGAGCACTTTAAGCTAACACCATTCGATGCATAGCCCCAATACCTAAATCCGCAAATTGGGCGGTGGGAGCCTTCGTCCTCGCCGCAACAGGCTCGTACGAGTATTGTCAGTACAACCGGAGACTACAGCGCGAAAATATGAAGAGAACCGTGGAGGTATATACCCAAAGAGCAGCTGAGGCGAAAGCGAAACAAGAGGCGAAGAAAAAGGCCGAGGAGGAAGCAGAAGCCGCAAGGTTAGCAGCACAGAAGAGTTGGTACAAATTCTGGTAGTTCCATCGATCAGGGCACAGTTTTGACTAAGGGATGAATGTAACGTTATTGTGACAGTATGTATAAGTATATAGAGCATTACGTTTCTGTGGTCATTCATTTGAGCCGCCAGTGTTGCATATCGGTATATATTGTATTCGAATAAGAGCAGTTTCTGGCATGCGTCCTACGCGTGTGCCTTTATCTGCCATCCAAAACGCATCCCCTGAGTCAAAGCCGTCCGTTATATATCGATGAAGCCATACCAACGTCAAATCCAAAGTGAAATTATCTTTTGATTGTGTAGGAGAAAAAAAAAAACCCCGGGTTCTCTCTGTACCGTTCGAGCTATCAGCACCAGAAAGATATTGCGAATCCCAAAGCCATATGCGCTGCAAACGCCAAAGCCTCATCAACATTTCATCAGGTCATCAAGTGGTAATTACGACGGTGGGCTCAAATTCCGTAAAACGGACCCTCCTCGCCGGTGGCTCCGAGGAATGCGAACGCTTCGCATCGCAATCCGAAACCTTGGCTGCCTCGCTGCTCGATTTGGGACTTGTCCTCCTACGTAAGTTCCTCCTAGCTCGTGCCTCGCGCTCTTCTCGTTTCTTATACTCGGCAAGCTGCTGGCGCCTCTTCATGGATCTCGCATGGGCGATGGCAGGCGTGGGCCGAAAACCGATCCCGTTAATACCGACGCCATCGTCATCCTCATCGTTTGGGTCGTAGACCGTAATCTCATCCTCATGCCATGTCAAGGCCGCGCGCACAGGGTCCACCACGTCCATGTCCGAGTCCTCCGTGGCAGTCCCATCGCCGCTGGTTTTGGCAGCGACAGAGGGTGGGCCAGCTCGTTGATCACGCCCCTTAAACACTGAAATGCCACTGCCGGCTTTACTTTGGGGTGCCTTGCCACCAGCTGCCCCTACAATTCTCGTGGGATCCGTGGCGCTTGAATCCCCGGCAGGACTATTCGGTTGATTTTCCGGGGATTTGTCTAGAATTGGGGTGAATACGCTAGACATGTGAATTAGCGAAGCGCCAGCCTGCGCGGCGTCATTGTTGCGCGGCGAGGTTTCTGTAGGGTCTGGAAGCTTCAATCGCTTGCGTATGGACGACCCATCGTCGGCCTGTCCCTTGACCGACACATAATGCATGTCTTCGCTGCTGCCTAAGCTATCATTAGCAGAGCGTTTCGCGGCGCCTGATGTGCTATCCGCGTCGAAAGGTTTTGACGAAGACGCGAAAGTCCCTGCCCCGCTATCAGTTGCGACAACGCCCAGGGCAAGCCCCTGGAACTTGCGGGCTACCTTTGAGCGTGGGCTGCTGCTTCCATCCTCGCAATCTTGAGCAGGGAGCTCAAATGAGAATTTCGATGTCTGATGCTGCAAGCGTGGTGTGTGGGATCCGCTGTCCAACGATAGATGGTCTCGTTTGCGCTTCGGTGACGTTGAAGTTGCCAAAGGCGCCGTGGGTGGTTTCAGTGTTGCCATTGCTCCTATTCGAAGCCTCCACCCATGCGGCAGCGATCAGTTCTATGGATATCCAGCCGCAAGATCAAGGATTTTTGTATTGACCGTAAAGTAAAAATATGCCCTCGACCATGCTTCTCGCAGTACACTGTGTAAAAGTCGCTGTTCGGTCAGATAGAAAGATGATTGTAATGCTGGCTTGACGCAGTGGACAAATCCAAGATCCAATACCACATATGTCGTAAAAAGAAACTGACAGTGCAGGGCTGACATCAGCGTTTGGCTACGCCTGGTAAAGAATTCAGTGAAACAAATTGTGGTGAATCTTGGTGACGGGCCATGAGTCTCAGTCTGTTAGTGAGACCGCTGACTGAGTTGGGAAATAGACAAAATTGGCGGGAGAGAGGAAGGCCTGTCTTCCCTCAGACATGATTTGACGGACTTTACGGCCTCCATGTCATTATCTGGCGGCGCCTTTTCATTCTAGCTTGTCAACAAATTGATCAGGCGCAACCTGAGTCCGCCACAGCCAAGTGCAGGTCATTGGATTGGAACGGGCAGGCATGCATCCCCGCACTGCATGTACCGAAAACAGCAGCGACAAGCAAAGATGTGGCACGATGGTGGGAAGACATGGTGTTATCCGAACCTGTTACGGCATTGAAGAGAAGTGACAATCGTAAAGAACTCTTCTAGAAGTCATGCTGCATCATGCACTGAACTGCGCATGATTAAAATATAAAAGGCGACGGTATTGATCTAACATGGGATGTTGCTCGACCCCAGTACGATGTATTGCTTCTGTGCCTACATTGGCGCGCATAGGGTAGGGCCGATGATTATCCACAGCAAGTAACTACCCCGCAATATGGCGGGCTTCCCCGCCGAGAAATCACCTTGTTGGAGTGACGAGGGGCAATATGGTAGGTTAGTTCCTTCGTCTCCATTGCACCATCCTTTGTGAGGTCGTTGACACCAAGACTCGGTTACCATAGGACAAGAACATCAATCATTAGCCTGAATTGCTCCGTGGAACAGAAGTGGGTATTCCGGGCGAAAACTGTTGATAGATCCAGCCTGGCTTTCCTTAATAGAGAAATTGATTCTACTTAGCTCAGCTGCTCCTCTCCCCCATCTTCCCCATCGTGATCATTGCTTTGATACTGTATCGCAACCCTGGCGTCGAGCCTCGTTAATCCCCAGTTGTCCCATAAACACATACTGCACACATCTCCCTCGCGAAAATGTCTCTCCACGAACCGATCAAGCTCCTGCCGCTCGGCGCAATCATCCAGTCCTTCAAGGTCGGTGACGTCGACATTGTTCAGGGCTTCCCCACTCAGGAGCTCTACGAGAAGTACAACAGCCCTTACTTTGGCGAGACCATTGGCCGCGTCGCGAACCGCACCAAGGACGCCAAGATCAACTCGCTGAACGGCGGCAAGAGCTACACCCTCGCGGCCAACAACGGACCAAACAACCTACATGGAGGCGTGGTAGGCTGGGGTAAACGAGTCTGGGAAGGGCCCAAGGCTGTCGGCATCCGCGACATTCCTGGCATCGAGGGGCTGGTTGGCGGAGAGTCAGTCGAGTTCTCGTTGACGAGCGAGGACGGCGATGAAGGATTCCCGGGTACCGTCAAGGCCAAGACGATCTACACGGCAGGCGAGCAGACAGTCGATGGCAAGAAGGTGACTGTGTTGGGCATCGAATACATTGCCGAGCTGGTCGGGGGCGCTGAAGAAACTGCTATCAACATGACCAACCACTCGTAAGCTTGGACGACTACTTCTTTGACTTTTGGTTGGCGAAAGCAGGGCTGGGAGTGCTAATATATCTCGTACGCTTCGTAGATACTTCAACTTGACAGACGGCCCATCCATCGCCGGCACTGTGGTCGAAATTGCAACAAACGCATACCTCCCAGTCGACGACGGCGGCATCCCTTCAGGCGGCATTGCCACATTCTCCAAGTTCGAAGGAAACAAGCCCTTCACTCTCGGTCCCGAGGAGCCTGACATTGACGACTGCTTCATCGTCAATGATAAGCCCGAGTCCGTCCCCATCGACACCTCATCGTTGCCCCTGAGCCGCCACGTCGCCGCGCACCACCCCGACTCGGGGATCCACCTTGAGGTCTACAGCACCGAGCCTGCGTTCCAGTTCTACACTGGCAAGTACATCGATGTGCCAGAGGTCGATGGCGTGCCAGCCCGGAAGGCGCGGAGTGCATTCTGTGTCGAGCCGAGCCGTTACGTCAACGCCGTCAATGTGGATGAGTGGAAGAACATGACGGTCCTGAAGAAGGGTCAGAAATACGGTGCTAGAATTGTCTATCGCGCTTGGAAGGAGTAGGCCACAAGATAGCCTGGACTGCCCTTGGTTGGCCGGCGCATAAGTACGATGGAACTTTGATGATTAGTAATACTGTACTCAGTCCTTGATAGGCTTTTGTTCCTGGGCACCGTAATCTAGCATGGGAATTTATTCGAATTCATCATCTAGTGTCCCCTGTGCTGCCGTCGGGGCCTTGGCCTCTTGCTTACGGAACAAGCTTGCAAGAAATTCGCTGGAACTGGCCTCATCAATACTCTTATCATCTCGCTTCTTCAAAAATCGAGGAAATCGCAGGCTGAGGCCCCTTTCATCGCTGACCAAACCGATTGCGGCAGTGTATGTAGGACTGAGAGTTATGTCCGCAAACGCCATCTCCCATACCTCTTGAGGCTCGAACCAGACATCAGGTTCGGGGCCTGAGTATTCCACGAAAGCTGGTCGTCGAGCTCGTGTGTTCTGTCTTTCGCCGTCTTCCTCGCCGTCATTGTAAAATGCTCTATTCGCCTTGTAGAAGGCATCCGTAAAGCCTGACATGCACTTGGTGACCGCCTCAAGCGACCCCGTAGTCTCGTTGCGGACGGCGAGGAGTATCGGAGACCACCATTTAGCTTTCCTTCCCTGGCCATGCCAAGCCGCGATGGGGATAAGGTCCAGTGTATCGAATGTTGAGTCGTAGTCCTTCTTCACCTTGAGCCACGAATCAAGGCGTTTGTCGGGTTCGTAAGTAGCGAGTAATGGCTTCCTTCGTGTTTTTTTGGGCTCGGCATTATCGGCTTTTGCCTTTGTTTTGCCTTTCACCTTAACGACAGTCGTTTTTGAGGTTTTGTCTTGCTCATCTACTGGTTCAGTAGTACCATCGCCTTTATATGCAATATCTGGTAAGTTGTCCAATATCTTCACCATCAATCCTTCGCACTTCAGATCCGTGGCAGCCTTGAAAAACTCCAACACAGCTTCAGAATCTTGTGATGTTGCGTCTATACTCTTGACCCAAGTAAAGTTGTGGGGAACTTCGATGAAAAGGGACCTTAACAACTCGCGGCGCTCCCTGAAAGGTCTATCCAAGAGTGGCTGTCCGTTGAGGAACATAAGGTCGAATGCGAACAGGCATACATTGACTGTAATGCTACCGATTGCAACGTCCTTCCTAGCGCGATTGGTAAGCGTCTGGAAGTTCTTGAGATCTCCCGTCATCGAGTCGACGGCTACAACTTCTCCCTCCAAGATAAAGCTTGAAACGCCCTCTCCTCTGATCTTGGGGATGAGGGCGATAAGATCAGGGTACTTGTCAGTCATCAATTCCAGATGTCTGGAGAATATTGAGACTTCCCCATTCTCATCACAGTGGACTTGGGCTCTCTGGCCATCATACTTGAATTCACAAGCGAAATCACGCCCCTGTAGTTTTGTGAGCATTTCACTGAGATCTCTGGTGATGCTTCCCAGCATAGGCCGCAGCGGTACATGAAGTGCGAGACCGCAACGCACGAGCAACTCATCCGTGATCCCGATCTCCAGAAGAACCGGGACGAGGTCATTGTAGTTAGGACGCCGCGCAAAGCAAGCCTTGACTATTTCTTCGCCTCGTGCCCAAGTTTCGGCGAGCTCTTCTTTCTTGAGGCGAGCGAGTTCCTTGATATCTCTGGTTTCGAAGTCAGCCCCGGGGGGCTTTGACAGGAGAAAAGCTCTTGATAATGCAATAAGCATTGTTGTCTTGACTGCTCCTATCCGTAGCTAGTGGAGCAATACATGAATTAGTTTCTGTATGTTCAATAACCGGCCGTACCCGAGCTAATATGAAGGTAAATATTGTGAGATGCTTACATGTTGACAAAGGGTTCGAACAACAAATCTGCTTTCCTCGCCGCCTCGGGCATCCTGTAGAAGCCTGTCTACTATTTGCTGCTTGACGTTGACACTTCCTTGGCCCTGGCTCTGAGCAATTTTAACCAATGACTGGAAGACACCTTTGATGGTAAGTGGTTTAGGCTTTCTCAATGTAAAGCTCTGTTTTTTCTTGGCCTCGAACGCAACATCGCCTGGATCTCCATATTTATCGTAAATGGCCTTGAGGCTGCGGCTGTCTAGGCCACATACTTGTCTCAAGGCTTTTGAAATTGCCGATCCACCAAGGCCCAACTCCAATGAGATGTATGGCGGCGAAATGGAGTTTGTAGCCAGCCATACCTGTAAAGTGGCTGTTAGTGGCGATTTGAGCAACATAGAAATTCAAGTAGTCGAGGTCAACTGAGTAGCATATGGGATAATTATGAGAGGAACATTGGGAATGATGAAGGGACGAAACAGGCAGAAATTTGTAGCAAGCCGATAGCCCTTTATTTCAAAACAGCCAGGGACATAAGAATAACTTATATGTATGTTCTGGAATGGCGAGTTTATCGATATAAAGAGGTTATGCTCACCGCTGGCAAAAGACTGTCTGGATCTGCTTCTATAAGAATCCTCAAGCAGTTCACCAAAGTATCGACAATCTTGATGCGACTGGTCGTTGCGCTTATAAGCACAAAACATCGAGTGAGGATGGCATAGGAGGCATTGCCACCTTCTGCATTCCAATGAGCTTTAAGTTTGGTGGTGTATTCTGAAATGTCGAATGTCAATGGACTTTCGTCAAGAGGGATTACGGAGGAAATTGTATCCTCGACAGACGCAGCAGACTGGAGTGTAAGAGTGTTGGTCTTTGTTGAACTCGCAGTCACATTAAGGGCGCTACCATCGACTATTGGATTGCTAGCGGCGAGATGAGGCCCGCCCAGGTTGGAATCATCCACATTTCGTGAAGCAGCACCTTCGCTGTCCGTAGATGATACCCCTTGGGCTCCGTCACGAACAACGTCCTCCCTGTTCCATTCTTCTTGCAGTTTACGAGCAAGCTCCTCGTCACTCAAAACCTGACTGGATGTGGCGACTTGTTCATTCAACCGTGGCTCTGGCGGCTTTTGCTTTTGCTTGGCAAAAAAGTATTCCAGCCCTCGAGGCGGCGTGGCCTTTGTATCGCCATTTAGCTTCCTCTTTTTCGCAGGGCTGCCCATCGTTGTAGCCTGATGATTGTAAATTTTATTGACGAACCAAGATAGGCATACTGACAGTTGTGAATAACCCCAGTAATTGTGAATGATTTTCACCCGAACATTGTTGTTGAGGCTGATGAATGAGATTCGGGTAGCATGTTTTTGAATCAGCCCGTGTAAGGCTAAGCTTCCTTGCCTGACATCAAGCCATGGCACACAAACAAGCAACCTCTTTGGCGCGCCAATCAATTGGTGAGGTCATTCTCTTCACCAACCGGCCACCAAATCACGTGGCTACATGCAAAGCGAGCTAGTCCTAATTTAGCGAAACAAGCATTTTCACACACGACGAAATTGCGCCCCACCATACGCGAACTTTCCAAAAAGGCGCCGGCCTGCCCCTCGCTAGAAGACGACGACAACGGACCACGACGAGGCTCGACGACCATCCCTCCACCCGATACCTCCATATCACAGTAGGGGACATCCACATAATCAAGATGCCTCGTCTTCCCAACAGCGAGGACCCGCCCGAGCGGCCCGAGTTCATCACCAACATCATCAATGGCCTCGAGAGGTACAACCCCGAAGCCGTTGGCACACTCGAGCAATACCTTACAACACAATGTGAGGAGAGGTTCTGCGACTGCAATGCCAACAGGACATTGCTGAAACTGTAAGGATACCCGCGACTGGTGCCAGTCGCAGTTTCTTGATTTTGGCTTTCTCGACCCTGGACCCGCAACTTGTCCAGTTTGCCCGCCTTATCATATGATGCACGATTAAACGTTTCCTATTACCTGACTACATCCTACGATATCGGGCCGACCCGCGTTTGCTCGTCCGCGGCGCAGGTTGGTCTGAATCGTACGGAGCTGAAGTCAACTGTGACCCCTGATTATTCTCCTTCAGTGCGGAGCTATTCACACGATCTTGGACGCCTGAGGTTATGAGTCGGAAGCTAACAGGTCACCTCTTGGCTCTTGCCCAACCTCACAGGTACCAACTTAACCCGGACCGTATCAAGGACGAGGTTATCACCAACATCCTCGTCAAGGCCATGACCCTCTTTCCATCTCCGCAATTCAGCCAAGCCCTGCACCTTCTCAGCCCGTCCGCCCTCTCGCAGCAATCCGAGCTGTCAGAGGCCGTGTCCAAGCTGCGCGCCCTCAACAACCAGCTCGAGGGTGCCCAGTACGCCCGCTTCTGGGCCACCATCGAGAGCGACGACCTCTACGCCGATCTCACCACCGACATTCAGGGGTTTGAGGAGATGGTGCGCCTGCGCATCGCTGTCCTGGTCAGCCAAGCATTTAGGGAGGTGCAGCTTTCGCTGATGGAGCAGTGGCTGGGTCTGGACGAGGCGCCGCTCAAGACGTTCCTCACGGAGGCGTGCGGGTTCAAGATTGAGGGCGATACCGTCCAGATCCCCAAGAACCCCGACAACGAGGCGAAGAAGGCTGAGATTAGGGAAGACGTCAACGTGGAAATGTTCTCGAGGGTTATTAGGAGGGCGTGGGAAGAGGTTGCGTGAGGGTCTTGTGTCGGGGCATGTTATGGTTTACGACGCAATAGATTTTATGATACCAGCCATCGTTTCGAGTCCGAATGTTGCTCATGGGAAGGGTATAAAAAGTTGGGACAAAAGCAATGCGTTCAGGTTTGAGGTGGAGTTTATGTGACCTTGGGGCTAGTCGATGTCGTGGATTCTTACAGGTACCATGAGCTGTGTACGCCAGGCCTGTCTGAATAACAAGTTCTTTTGGGTGAATTTGATGGGTATATATATGGCAGATCCATTGTTACCTAGAATCCACTGGCTCCAAAGCCATTGCCATGTTTATGTTTCTTTTGTGTGCGTCATGGCAATCGTACCAAGACTACCTCTTCATCGTGAGCTCCTCCCATTGTACCCCAGCCCATTCCTCCACGTAACCAACCTCGGAATCCCCCACGCCTCTCTCCTGGCAATCCTTGGAGCAAACGGCGACAATCACAGTACCCCAATCCATCCCATCCAACCCATCCTCCTCCCGCTCCAGCTCCGTAATGGCATGCGGCGCAAGCTGCACCTCAAACACCCTGCCAGCACCACAGTTCCCACAAGACGGTATCTTGCCAGCCTCCAGAGCCTTTCCAACCTTGTCGTCCTTACTGTACAGCAGGGGGTTGCCGCCGTACTCGTAGCGAATGACCTGCTCCGGGTTCTCGCCGACACGGTCCGCAAACTTTTGGAACTGTGCGTCCATGCTGCTCTCAAAAACCACCTTATCCTCCTTGCCGCCAGAGCCACCAGCCGCCGGGTCGTCAATGTCCATCGAGACCGTGGGCACGCGGGGCATCGGCGTCGGCTCGAGCGTTTCGTACTCGGCGTCCGAGATCCACGAGACCGGGTAGGGCTTGGGCTGCGCGTCCTCAGTGGGCCATGGTTCCGGTGGGGGTGGTGGTCCGGCAGGGGGTTGTGTGTTGTTGATGTTCAGTTTCTCTGCAAAGGTCGCCGGTAGACTCTTGGTCTCTGCGTCTGGCTTTGCGGGTGTCGCCTCGAGTGCGGGTGGGGCTTCTGGTTTACTGCTAGCGGTGCTGAAGGGGTTGGCTCCTGCGGCCGGCTGTGGTTTTGTCGAGAATGGGTTCGCAAAAGGGTTTGCTGCACCAGAACTGGCGCCAGTAGATGGCTTGACCCCGAATAGGGACTCGCCCAGTCCTGTGCTAGGCTGCGCCGGTTTGGCTGCCGGGGGCTTTTCCATCGGTGTCTTTGCCGCCGCGGCAGAGGGATTCGGCACGGCAGATGCCTTTAGGCCTCTAAGGGCCCGGACTGAGCCCTCCTGTCGCCGGCATGCCTTTTTCCTGCAAGCAAATACGTAGAGCCGCCTCTCATGGCCTGGGAAACGGTCTGGGAGCTCTCCGTTCAGTTGCAACAGGAGAACCATAAGGTCCTTGCAGACTTTGCATCTTGCCAAAGCTGCTGATGGCGGCTTGTCTGCTATTATCCAGTCCTTGTGAGAAAAAAGATCATCCATGTTAGCCACGAAACTTTTAGGCGCATTTTAAGTGACACTTACAGGACGGCCACCGAGACGGCTAACTGTTTCTGCTCCTGCCTCCTTGGATGTATATCCGAGAAGCACATCAGTCTCGGTATAATCGTCCCCTTCTCCTGAAGAATCACTATCGTAGTTAACCATTGTTTATGTCCTGGCGCATGAGTAGAAAACTCGTTTGTTGATGTTCAGAAATTCCCTAAGCAACAGAGGCGCCGCATTGGTGGGGCTATACCTTTTTTTTTGTGAACGCGACGCGGGGCAATAAAAAAAGACAGGGTGGGGTGTGATTCGTCCATGTCATTTGGGGGCAGTATAGGTAATTATAATAGTGATCAAGAATACAGAGCTTGCGTTTCTAAACATCGTCTGACGTTACCATTTTGGGCTATTCCTGCATTCATGTGCCCCGTCACTAAACCGGGGAACGTAATTACGTAGTCCATCTCCTTTTTGATCAATCCATATCTACCATATAACGCCTCAGGCTGCATAGCTATAGGTACACTGGTATGGTGTCTATGTAAAGAGACGCAATTACTCCTCTGGGCCATCCATGCCCGGGCCAGGTCCTCCTTGCCGACCCATCTGCCGTGCCTTGAGCATCTCATCGCACAACAACAGGTTTGATGCGATGCTGGCACTTGAAGCAACAGAGTTTCTCAACACCCTAAAGGAGTCGTAGACACCCTCCAATGTTGGGTCCATGGTGCCACCGGTCTGCAGATCCAGACCGAAAGCGTTGCCATCCGCGAGGTCGTCTTGCAAGTTTGCCACTGCATAGATGGGTTAGTATTTCGCAAAGATAAATACGCAAAGGAGATACACATACATGATTCTTGAATGTCGTGACCGGCGTTCGCGGCAAGAGTCTTGGGGATGATGAGCAATGCATCGGCAAACGCCTGGACACCCCATTTGCCCTTGCCCTTGACAGTCTTTGAGAAAGCGTCGCTGCGGAGGTGTGCCGCGCAAGCAACCTGGAAAGCACCACCACCGGGAACGACACTCTTGTCTACGATAGTATTGTAGACGCTTCGCAGGCCATCCCTGACAGCGTCGGTGATCTGAGTGATGGTATGCGCATTCGGGCCCTTGATAAGCACTGTGACCGACTTGGGGTCTTTGACCTCCTCGATAAATGTGTACTTCTCCTCTCCCAACTGCTGCTCATAGACCAGGCCAGCCCAGCCGAGGACCTCGGGTGAAAGATCCTCAACACTGTTCTGGGCCACGCCTCCAACAATAAGCTGCAGACGCTCCATGTTTCTCCGCTTGGCTCTCCGCAGGGCAAAGATGCCGTTCTTGGCCAACACATCAAGCGAAAGAGGGTCAATACCCTTCTGGTTGACAATAACAAAGCTCTTCTTGGGGTCGTTGCCGCACACTTCTTTCTTGAGCTCCACAATCTTCTTCAACTTGGCGTCGACGTGTCTCCGCTCGCTCTCAACGAGCTTGTCGCGTTGTTCGGCGCTGTTGTAGAAGAATCCAGAGTTGATCTCCGACTTCTCATACTCCAGGCCAACGTTCAGGGTCAGGATATAGGCATTCTCCAATCTCTTGGGCATGTCGGGGTGCCTCGCTCCGTGGTCAAGAACAAGGCCCCGGATCAGTTGCGTGTCGGAGGCTGTCCTGTGCTGCATCTTCATGATCTCCACCATGTGCAGGTCAGGCTTTGCGGGCGCCTTGTAAATGGCAAGCACAGCGTCAACAATATCCGGAGTAAGCTTGTTCGCAAGGGTCGAGTTGAGCTTGGTCGCCAGGGAAGTCCTAGCAACGCTGATCAAAAGCTCACGGTCGATATCGCGAGGGATCCTGAAGTCATCGAGGAACTAAACCGGCAAGACGCGGTCAGTATAGAACCATGGGTGTATATCGACGATGCGGCTGTTGGCCATTATTTTTGTACCTTCAGAGCCTCGTTTTTCGCGATTTCGAAGCCATCCGCAATGATTCTTGGGTGCAGACCCTCCTGGATATGCCTCTCCGCCTGCTTTAAAAGCTCTCCAACAAGAAGCACAACAGAGGTTGTCCCATCACCGCAGATGTCGTCCTGTGCCGTGGCAGCTCTGGCGATCATAACAGCTGTGGGGTTTTGTATTTGCATTTCGCGAAGAAGAACGTTTCCATCTTTTGTGAGTTTGATCTATGCGCAAATGTTTCCGGTCAGTCGTCGAATGCGCAACGTCAAAGGTATTCGCTTCGGTTCGTTTACCTGTCCCGCACCGTCGACAAGCCTGGTAAAGTCAGTTATAGCTCGCAGATCAAGTAAGTGAAAGAGCAGTGGCCTACATCTTGATTGTCCCAAGGGGACCAAGGTTCGACTTGAGGACATCTTGCAGTCCCTCACCGGCGCTAATGTTGACTCTCAGAGCCTCGCCCCGCCGCTGTATTCATCGTTAATCACGGAACTCTGCGAAATGTA
>NC_043744.1:1698911-1708947 GCF_004337985.1 Pyricularia pennisetigena
ATAAGTGTCATACCCTGGACTCGGCCTTGGGGTTGAGAAGCTGCGCCGCCGACATGGCTTTAATATCTTTTGGCGTAGATGGGCGGGAAGCTATGGAAGCAGGGGGTTTTTTCACTTCGTTGAATGCCTTGTTGACGCCGTCTGATAGCGCCGTTCGCCGATGCGGGACACGAACTTTTTTGCTTGACGCCTGCAAGCTCTCAGAGCGGGACATGGCGGGCAGCGGTGACCGGGGTGTTGAAGCTTCATCCAATCAACGTGGGTATTCTGCTGTTAAGGGGTACGGCGTACCCCGCTTCAGATTCGCTCATTTTACAAGTACCTTCCATAGACGTCTGATGTTGTCTCACTCAGCACTCAAGCCATGTCGTAGACCAAGAACTAAAAAGCGTTCATGAGTAGGCGCATAAATAGTTGAGCAACCCAATCTGTATTTCAGTCAAGGTAGTGAGCCAGCTCACTCTAAAAAAAAAAATCAAAGACGTCGCTCCTTTCTTTTTGCTGATGCGGGTGTCGTTCTGAACATGAGGCTTTCCGCAGAACTAGCAGTGCTTGCTTCGAGCTTGTGGATCTTGATTACAGCAGAGCAGGCGCCTACGGATCACCAATGTTCACCACTTCCAGGCATCAAGGGCACCGTGACAACCTGTGGCAAGCCCCAACAGATTGCTATCATCGGTCAGTTCTATCGACTCAAGAGTGGATACTCATTTGCTTTCACTTGATGATGACTTGGACTCAGACCTGGGACAAAGCATACGTCAGTAAAAAAAAAAAAAAAAAAAAAAAAAAAAAAAAAAAAAAAAAAAAAAGAAAAACTGTAGCTAACACATTCGAAATCAGGAGCTGGAGCTGCGGGAGCCTCGGCGGCATACCATCTCACGCAATTCGCCCAAGATGCGAATGTACCCCTAAATATCACGGTTTTCGAAAGGACAAACCGGATTGGAGGCCGAACTCTTACTGTGAACGCCTATGATGACCCCGAACATCCAGTAGAGCTCGGCGCTTCCATTTTTATCGAGCTCAATCATATTTTGTATAATGCAGCCAACCACTTTAATCTGTCTCTAAAGACACCTGGACCTGAAGAGGATGAGTATCTTGTCATTTGGGACGGCAGTCGCTTCAGATTTGAGACCAGGGACAGTCAATGGAATTGGTGGAAACTTGTCAAGCTTTTTTGGAAGTATGGCCAGGCGCCATACAAAGCCCAGAAGCTCATGAAAGCAACTGTCGCGGAGTTCTTGAAGCTATATCAAGAACCTTACTTTCCGTTCCGATCACTGACGACTACTGCATATGAGTTGGGACTCACCAAGATAACGGGGCTGACAGGCAAACAGTACCTTGATCAGAACAATGTAAGAGGTCTATCTCCTGCTCATTTTCTTCTACGTTCACGAGACTCATTAGATGTAGATTGGCTCGTCCTTTTCCGAAGATATTATCCAGGCGGCCACACGTGTCAACTATGCCTCGAATCTCGGGCGCATTCATGGGCTTGATGCTATGGTAAGTCCGCATCCAACGAATCCCTGAATGGCGCTATCGCTCACAAATACACGCATGCATCCAGGTTTCGATTGCTCCTGATGGTGCTTCCCAAGTCACCGGGGGCAACTGGCAAATATTCGACCGCATGCTCAAGGCAACAAATGCCTCCTTGCACCTTAACACAAGCGTCACATCGATTGAGTTTGACAAGGCTGATGACGACTCAAGCATATTGGGTTATGTGCTCGAGACGAGTAAAGACGGCTCCGGCAGCATTGCAAGGACTTCGCAGCGCTTCGACAAGGTTGTCATAGCAACCCCTTATCAGTTCAGTAGCATCCATACCGGCGATGAGGTTCTGCAGCGGCCAATCGACGAGATACCTTATGTAAAATTGCATGTCACTCTTTTTACATCACCGCTTCGCCTGAGCCCCCGATTCTTCAACTTGCCCGCTGATGCCGAAGCCCCGACTACCGTGTTGACGACTCTTGGCGAGGGAGATGACGCATCTTCTGGCGCGGGGAAGGCTGGATTTTTCAGCGTCAGCAACCAAAGAAGCATCATCAACCCAGCAACGGGCGCGACGGAGTATATTTATAAGATATTCTCTCCGGAAAAAGTGACGAACGAATTCATGTCCTCACTTCTGGGCGTACAGGTTCCAGAATCAGTCACCGCTCAGAGGACTGAAGATGAAGCTAAAAGCTGGAAAGGCATTGGGCCTGTTACATGGTACTACCCTCACGTATTCTACTCCTATCCGCAAGCACTACCGCGTGTCACATTCCAGGACCCGATAGTGGGACCTGGCTTGTATTACACGTCAGGAATGGAAAGTTTCATTTCTACAATGGAAACGAATGCTTTGATGGGCAAAAATGTCGCAAGGCTTGTCATAGACAGTGTGCTTGGGCATAAGGCAGATGTTCAAAAAGACAAGGAGTGGGTCGCTATGGGAGAGCTGTGAGAGTAGGGAGGCAGCTGGAGATTGCAGAATGAAAATGTTTGGGAACACATTGATCCGTATAGTACAATGAAATCATAGGTCATATATCTTGTAGAGCGTTTCATTGGATTCAGTGGTGCTTTTTGGGCCAGCGTGTTGTTCTGTAACCTAGCTGCGAAATGTCTGGACAAATAAGAGGTCTTCGGCAATAGCGTACATGCATACTCATGAAGTCAATGTTGGTCTGGGTTGAGGTTGATTTTGGTGTCCATCTAACAGGAGCATTGCCCGTGTTCTTCGCAAACCATGAAGGCGAAGTATTGCAAGAAGAAAAGAGATTAACAAAAGCATGTGAAAGGCGGCTTCATAAACTAAGGCTAAGATCTTGATTCTAGAGATAGAAATTGCCAGCTCATCAAACAGGGACAACACAAAATGTGATGTCTTGTTTGAAGTATGGATTCCTTTGTCATTGTGGTCTAGCAAGCATTCGTCTGCAGCGATGCCACTGACTTGGTGGCTGCGCACTACTGCTTCTTACGTTCGCGCATCAGTCTCACAGGTTAAGAACAAAACAGCAAAGAGAGCAGCGAAACAGATACAAGCAATATCGTCAATCATTTACATCCAGATGACGATTCCAGGTAGACCAAGGTACTTTCAGCAAATTAGGCAGGATTTGTTATCAGGACTGGTCTTAGTAGAAGGGGGTCATGTGCAGGACAAGTAGCAAGCTGCAATGGCTCGTCGACAACAAGGTGGGTCTTGGTCGGAGAGTTTTGACCAATAAAATGAAGTTTTTCTTCTGAGGGGTGTCACTACTTTCTCAGCTTTTATGACGCAGTTATCCTAGAAACTGCTGGACTTTGGACGACATTGAGCCCAAAAAAACTAGGCTGTGTCCAGCACGGCCGTTTATTGCCTGAGTATTATTCCCTTTGTTCCGGCAATTCGGTAGATATTTAATAACCTTTGGAGATGCTCTGTTCACATTTGGTCTAGACAACCAAAGGTTTCTACCACAGCTGGACATCCCAGCACGACAAAGAACCTCGCAACAAAATACAGGCAAGCCAATTTGCCCCGCAGCGCAACATTTTGACTGTAAACAAAACAAAACAAAACACTGTTTACCTGCCAACTTTCCCAGCCAAGATAAAGAAGATGTTTTTGGTGCGCAATGGTAAGTGAACCCACGAGAACTGATGCCTCTTTGATTTTTTGTCACGTTGAGACGACATTCCTTCCTTTTGCTCTTTTTTTTTTTTTTTTTTTTTTTTTTTTTGCCCGCCCGCCGTTCAAAATTATCTACACACCAGAACCAAACTAATACTTCCAATAACCCCGCCATCAGCCGCCAAGCTTATCTTCGGCTCTGGGAGTCAAGAGTCCCTAATCGAACTCCCCCAGGGCCAACTCTACCTCGTCCGACCGCTTTCTCCTAAAGGCTATTCTGAGCTGATCTTCAAGGACGCTGCCGCCTCGATACGCCGAACCGCACAAGACTTTCAGTACCAGCTCGTTGTCCAGCGATTCTACGAGGAAGGAGAAGCCGAACTTCTTAACGAGGGCGACGAGGAGGAAACCGCAGAGGACGCCCTGTCATCAGAGCGAGACGAAAAGACGTTCCTGCTCGACGAGGCCCTGCACCTGAGGGTTGAGAACCGTGAGGGTTCATCAGAACGTGTGATTTGCTGGCGCGATCTTAGCGGCGACGCCGGTGACGTCTACGAGTTTGTCTGCGATAGCTCGGCTGCAACCTCGGCCGCAAAGGTTGACGACTTTGTGCGTATCGCCCGCCAGTGCCAGTACGAGCGGAAATACCGCAAGCCGCATACTACAGCTTCCGAAGCCGACCTTGAAAGCTTCGATTTTGACGAACAGCTCATTCCGCCCGCCAGCCCGATTCACAGCCCTTCCATCAGTCGAACTCTCGAGTCTAACGAATCCATGTTCTCCACCATCGCCAACACGCCAAACAAGGCGGTAAAACGGGCACCGAAGCCTGAGCCTGAGCCCGAGCTTGAACTTGAATCTGAAGGCGAGGCTGCACCTTTGGAAACCGAGGTGACACCAACGAAGCCGAGCAGGGGAAAGGTCCGGGAGATTGGTCCACCGCCCGCAGCCGCGCCTCCGGAGGCCACTGAGATCTTGGCCGCCGAGTTGGGCGAGCTTCACTTCTTTGACTTCCCGTCTGGCGCGTTCGTTTTGCAAGCTTCTTCCGTCACAGCAACCGTCTCCGAGGTTGGAAAGTGGGAGTATTGGCTGCAGATTTCGAGCTCAGAAAAGGACTTTGTTGGATTGCCCGTGGTTGCAGACATCAACCCAGTCTTTAACTTTGAGTTCCTGTCATTCATCTTCAATCACTTCTCTGACCATGGAGCTGTCTCCTGGCTCGTCAGGTTCAAGGACCAGGAGACACTTGAGCGTTTCCAAGAAGGTCTGATGCGCGCCCTCTGGGAACAGCTGAATGAGATCAAGTGGGAAAAGATCAAGGAAAAGGAGCGTGACTATGTCACTGAAGCCTTTGCAGACTTGGCCATGGAGGACTCTCCCGAAGCGCAGCTGCTTGAGGAAGAAGATGAGGACGGGGAGGAGGAAGAAGAAGAGGACACCGACGACGGAGCCAGGAGTGAACACTACGATAGTGACGAGGAGGACGATGATGTCGAGACAGGTACCAAAGGCGGTGCCAAAAACAAAGCTTTGGCCGTGGGCTATAAGCATGACAGGTCATTCGTGGTCCGGGGCTCGCAAATCGGCGTCTTCAAGCACACTGCCAACAACAAGCTGGAATTCAGCACAAACATCTCCAAGGTCGAGACGCCCAAGGGAGCTCTCTTCAGCCCGAAGAAGGTTATGTTACACAACGAGGATCGTAACATGATTCTGCAGAACGACACGGACCCTAACAAATTATATCGCATGGACCTGGAGTACGGCAAGGTAGTCGACGAGTGGAACGTTCACGAGGATATTCCCGTTGTGACGTTTGCACCCGAGAACAAATTCGCACAGATGACCCACGAGCCGACATTCTTGGGTATCTCGCGCAATGCGCTGTACCGTATCGACCCCCGTCTATCCGGCACAAAACTTGTCGACAGCCAACTGAAGCAGTACGTATCCAAGAACGACTTCTCTTCAATCGCCACCACGGAGAAGGGTCACATTGCTGTTGCATCCAACAAGGGTGACATCAGACTGTTTGACCGCCTCGGCATCAACGCAAAGACTCACATCCCCGCCCTCGGAGAGCCCATCCTCGGCCTGGATGTATCGGCAGATGGTCGTTGGGTCCTGGGAACATGCCGTACGTACCTCTTGCTTATCGATGCGCTCCAAAAGGATGGCAAAAACGAGGGCAAGCTCGGCTTCGAGAAGAGCTTCGCAGCAGACTCAAAGCCGCAGCCGCGCCGCCTGGCCCTGACCCCAGAGCACGTAGCGCAGTTTGCCTACGAAACCGGCAAGGGCGTTTCGTTCACGCCGGCGCGCTTCAACACGGGATCCGGCCAGGAGGAGACGCAGATCATCACAGCCACAGGGCCGTACGTGGTCGAGTGGAGTCTCCGCAAGGTACTGGCAGGAAACAAGGCGGCGTACAAGATCAAGCGGTACTCGGACGAGGTCATGGCCGACGACTTCAAGTTTGGCAGCGACAAGAACATTATCATGGCGCTGCCGCACGAGGTCAACATGGTGGACAACAAGACGCTCAAGAAGCCGACGCGGCAGAGCATTGCGGGAGGCGCGCTCATCGGCGGTGGGAGACGCTCGTCGGCGAGGATTGGCAACAGGGACAGCGGCAGGTATAAGCTGGGCAAGGATGACGTTGTCGACTCACCTTACTGATTGTTAGACGAGATGATGGTCTATATTGATTTTCTTTTTGTGGTTATTATTTTGGTAGTCTGGCGATAGGGATAATATCCGGGTATTTCTCTCTTTTTCTTTTTTCTTTTTTTTTTTTTCTCTCATTTTGTTTTCGAGCAAGGTAAACTAAGGCGGCTGGGTTTTCAGAAAGGTAATGGAAGTAACACCTTAGTCTCTTCTTCTTTGTGCGGCAATGTTTTTGTCAAGTTTGGATTGCATCTGACATAAGGTGTTGGGAGTTCAGCACCCTTTTGAGCTAGTGCTATTTTATTCGACCCATGACTTTTTCACCCCACCTCCTCTAGTCTTCTTGAGGACTTAGATTGCTTCTGCCCTTGATATGAAATTTATTGTCACAAACGGTCTGTTGAGATGATGAATACTATGCTGGATTGCGGAGTCGTTGGCAAGGCTGGCTGATATGACTATTGTGTTGGTCGGGGGCGATTTTTCAAGAGATACAGTCGAGCTATTAGAATATTTGAAGAACAACTGCGCGATCAATTCTCAGATGCATGGGGAATTTCAGTGTCATATCTATTCCTGTTACGCCTCGTTTCGTTTGCCATTTGTGCCCTACGCCTCGGTAGCATCTGTGAAAGGCACAACCTGTTTATAAAAGACAGACCAATCACCAGCACGCAAAGAGGCAGATGAACCCGTAAATAAGATAGTGGAAATCAAAAAAGGTCATTATAAAACACAATCATTATGTTACCCCGTCAAGCCTCAGTTCCCCTCCGTCTTGTTGTCACCACCCGGCAAGACGGATGAGACGGCGTCTGCAACCTTGCCAGCGCCATCGGCAACGGCATCGCCAACATCCCTGATAGCGATCTTGGTCTTTGAACCTTCCGCCTCCGAACCTTCATTCCCGGCTGCAAGCCTATTGAGCTCGGTGACGAAGCTGGAACCCCACCAGGCGCTGGTGTACTTGAAGACGTACCTCTCGAGCTTCTTGAAGTTGGCCTCGCGCTGCTCGGGCCCCATGGTGACGGCGTCGTGGATGGCGTTGGCCAGCTCTTCCGTATTCCAGGGGTTGACGATGAGCGAGCCCGACAGCGACTGCGCAGCGCCGGTGAACTCGGACAGGATCATGACACCGTGGCGGGCACGCTGGGTGGCGATGTACTCGTAGCTGACGAGGTTCATGCCGTCGCGTGTGCTACTGACAAGGCACACGTCCGAGACGGCGTACAGGGCGGCGAGCTCGTCGAAGCTGACCGACTGGTGCAGGAAGTGGATGGGCATGAACTCGATGGTGCCAAACTTGCCGTTGATGCGTCCGACCAGCTCGTTGACCACAGCGCGCAGATTCTGGTACTCCTCGACGTCCTGTCGCGAAGGCACCGCCACCTGCACGAGCACAATCTTGCCAATCCACTCTGGGTGCTCCGTCAGGAAGACCTCGAGCGCGTGCAGCTTCTGCGGCACGCCCTTGATGTAGTCGAGCCTGTCGACGCCGACGATGAGCTTAACGCCCTCGAATTTGCGGGTGAGAGCGGCGATGCGCTCCTGGACTTTGGGTTTTTGAAGACCCTCGACGAACTTCTCCGGGTCGATTCCGATGGGGAAGGCGCCGACTGTGACAAACCGACCGGCGAACTGGACACCGTTGGGAGTTGTTGGTGCGGACCTTCATGAAGTCAGTTGCACATTCTGGGTTTGGGACAGGAGCAAAAACCGCCGATCGGATATGGACTTACAGGATACGCGAGCAGGAGCTCAGGAAGTGCCGTGCGTAATCATACGTATGAAAACCGAGCAGGTCGCAGTGCAACACACCCTGGAGCAGGGCCTGGCGAACAGGCAAGATTCTGTATATCTCAGATGAGGGGAAGGGCGTGTGGAGGAAGAAGCCAATCTTGACGTTCTTCTTTGAGTTCCCTATCTCCTCGCGCAACATCTCTGGCAGCAGCATCAGATGGTAGTCGTGGACCCAAATCATGTCGCCATCCTGTACATCCTTGACAACTGTCTGGGCGAACAGTCTGTTAACCTCCTTATAGGCAGACCACGCCGACTCGTCAAAAGTGATCTCTCCGGGGTGGTAGTGGAAAAGGGGCCAGAGGATCGAGTCTGGGATGGTGCGGTTAGGGTTTGTTAGCGGCGACCAGAGAAGGATTTGAAGCTGAAGAGCAGAGGAGTATTCGCATACTGGCAAACCCGTTGTAGTGCCTGTCGGCGAGCTCGTCGTCCACAAACACCGGGTGGGCGCCGTATTCATTCTTCAGCCTCTGCACGACAGGACCGGCCTCGGCGTCTGGGACCTCGAGACCCGGCCATCCATACCATTGAAAGCTCGTAGTTTTGGCGAGACCACTTAGGCCGGTGACCAAACCGCCAGAGGACATGGAGAAGCTGTACTGGCCATCATCTGAGCGCTTGATGGTGATGGGCAGGCGATTTGATATGAGCAGAAGTCTGCCGCCCGACGGAAGGGCCGTCTCGTCTTCAACGCTGCCCATGTTGGCGAATGTGCTGGAGCTTGGCTGTCGGTGTTATGGTCGGTGGGTTGGTGTGATTGAACAGGAAGACCGATCGACTAGTGTATATGACGACGTTATGACTGAGGGGAACAGCTGCAAGGAGCTACCTAGCTACCCGAGAAGGCTGTTTACCGCCTTAGAAAAACGGTTGTCTGTCAGCCGGTTGCCCATGTTGCTAACAAAGTCCAGTAACGCAGGTTGTAGAATAATTTTTATCGACTGTGTCTGATTGGATGCAAAGCTTTCAGGCTGTGCTGACACCGCATCCAGAAGTCATCTGATGCGTTGATGTGATAATTTTTGCGCGAGCGCAGGGAAAGAGGTTCGCAGGCCGTGGACTTGACAGCCCTGGATGATTGATGGCGGGGTCGCGGCAATAGGTTTGAATCGGACCGGGTCGGGACTGAGCAACTTACAAGAACCCAAACCAGCCTTGAACTGGTATAATTCAGAGTGAGAAAGAAAGCCTACTGAGTGGACTGTGGGCTGAAATCTGCTCGCTCGCCGAGATTGAATATGTCAAATTCCTTCAAAAAGGAGAACAAAAAAAAAGTTCCCAAAGGCAGCTTGTTCAAAAGTGATGCAAAGCTGTTGTAACGAACGAGTCGACAGCAACACATGGGGATCATGTCTACTACGTAATTTGTACCGCTAGTATACTGGCTATACAGGGGTGTTGGACCCGCCTGTCCGCCTTGTCCCAGCTAACGCGGCGCGCCCATAAATTTCGTTGAGAGCCGCTGGGCTGGCTTGCCCCAGTCCATTATGTTTTGCTCCCGTACTCCTCCGCCTTCTTGCATCCATGCCTGCAAGTAACTTGCGTGAACGGGGCCGATGCTCCGGCTGAATAGGACAACCAATGTAAGGTACTGACTGGTAGGTCGATTCTGTCTGTGCTCTTTCCCTACAAAGATGGGCATCTACGATAAGCAAGTTGAGGGACTTTTGGAATGGTATGAGTGGAGCCGGGCTGATCTGAACAAGCTCCGAATAAAGCAAACCAGTGAATTAACCCGTCCTATCATCCCGTCTCCGTTTGGCGCAATGCAAACGCAACCAGCCCGGCCGTAGAATGTTCGATGATCTTGTCCCACCAAGAAGAATTCAATTCACAGAAGCAGCCAGAAGCATTGGTTAGGACCAGTGCTTGTTGGCGCACGATTTGATTTTTTCAAAAAATAATATAGACAAAATACGTCGACTGGGAGAGTTTGTTTGGTTTTTTTTT
>NC_043744.1:1708958-1731713 GCF_004337985.1 Pyricularia pennisetigena
TTTTTTTGGATGCAGCATATCAGTTGCGAAGCTTTATAGCTACCAGTATAGGTATGTGCCTATACTCAACACCATCGTGAGAAGGAATTTTTCGTTATGACGGGCCGAGATTCCAATCTGGTGTCGCTTGGGAATGAACAACCGTTGACACCCAATCATCCCAGCACACACTGGCCTCGCAGCTGGTACCCTTATCCTAAGCCCCCGGCCAGAGGGAATCGTGGACCAAATGCAGGGTCGGCGGCTCCTGTGCAGCTGATTAAACAATCAATCTCCCGAAGTATGCGCGAGGGTTTGAGATTACCGACAGAATAATATCCCTAGATTTGAGGATACAAAGCAAGGAGGCAGGTAAATACCGAAGGTTCAAAAACTCAACACCCCGCAAAAAAAGAATGAAGTTGTTCTGTAAAAATACCAGCTTTCGTGACTGGGTAGGTATAATTATGATACTCAAGATGACATTCCTTGTCTTCATTTTGTAGCGGTGAGAAACCGCGCTCTGTTTGTGGTGTGGGTTAGTCGTAGCCTTATAATGTTGTTTTGGAGCTAGTCCAACAACTGCCCTTGTGGCGTAGTGGTAGCGCGTCGCACTTGTAGCACCTTTCTGGTCAGCTTCATGCGAAGGTCCCTAGTTCAATCCTGGGCGGGGGCAGGTCATTTTTGCCTTCTTTTTTGGCACTTCTTTCCTGCGGTGATTTTGCCAGTTAACTGATGCTTTTTTATTAGATAGTTGTTCAGTCAAGCTTACTTGGATAGACTGTGTGCGCGCATCTAATCTTTCCTCAGGCATGGAATGTTGGTAAACATACAATATTCCGAGAACGAAGACCTCTCTTATACCTCTCAGATTGTATTCATATCTTGTAGAGATAGACGAAATGCAAATACACAGCTAAAATATCACAACGTTAGGAGCTCATCCCATACATACATAGCCTTGTTTGTTGATCCCTAATCAGTAAAGTCAAATATTATCTCTCATCATACCTCAAGACGGCAGTGGCTCATGAGGAGGGACAACATCACTGACCTATATATACCATTTGTTCAATTTTGGAGAGGCCGCGGGTCAAATTCACAACCTGTTCCCAAAAGGCCATAGTAGAATATCTACTCATCTGGATACCTAGTTAGACTAGCATTTGACAACCACGCTATGAATAAACAGACATGTTCATGTTCGTTTACAAAATTTAGCCCTCAATGGGCGTGTAAGCACATGCCACAATCTGTAGGATGAGGCAGACCACCATGCACTCTAAATGCACTTCTCCAGGTCACTCTGGTGACCGTCGAGGACTCCTGCAGAACACGAACCTGAAAACTTTAGATATAACAACAATTCCATATGCAGCTACTTCTTCGTCTTCCCTCCATGATTATCAACTTCTGGCTGCTGTGAATGACTATACCTCTTATGTCTGCCATCACAACCACACATTCTTACACTGAACAGTTATCACTGTTCCGCTGGTCTTTGCATCTGTGAAGAGAGTTGGAAATCTCGGCTTCGAAAAGAAAACATGACGCCCTATCTGCCGCCCGCTACGGGCACCGCCATCAACACGGACCTGGAGTCGGCAAACACCAACGCGCCGACGATGACGCGCGCGTCACGAGAGGACGAAGCGAATAGCCTGGATGGCCTCGTACACCTGAACGGGGTTGTCCCCGTGGAGACGAACTCACCAATGGGTCAGTCGGTCGGGCCTTTCACCGTCGTCATGTTAAACATCGGCAATATTATAGGAATCGGCGTCTTCTCAACCTGTGAGTGGCAGTGAAATATCCAGTTTACAGAGCTCCCTCTCCTGATCCCCGACTTACCAAATACTCTTTATAAAAAATAAAAAAAACAGCTTCCTCCATCCTCAAAGGCACCGGCTCAGTCGGCATGAGCATGATCTACTGGACCATCGGGATTCTCATCGCCGCCAGCCACCTCGCGGTATTCCTCGAGTTCGCCTGCTACTTCCCCAAGCGCTCAGGGTCGCTAGTCGTCTTTCTCGAGCAGTCCTACCCGAAGCCGCGATACCTCTTCCCCATCATGATCGCCCTGGTCGGCCTCGTGCTCGGCTTCGGCAGCAGCATGGCTCTCGTGTTGGCCAAGTACATCTTCCAAGCCGTCGGGCACACGTACACCACCTGGGAGCTCAAGGGCCTCGCCGTGGCGGGCTACACGGCCGTCATCGTGCTGCTGACGCTCAGCAATCGTGTCTCGTACTGGGTCATCAACGCCATGGGCGTCGTCAAGATCGCCACGCTCGCACTCATCTCGGTCGCTGGCCTGGCCGTGCTGGGCGGCCGCGTCCCCACCATCCCCGACCCGCTCGCGAACTTCCGCGACCCCTTCTCCGGAACCGCCACCGCGTACGGCCTGACCAACGCCCTCGTCAAGATCATATTCTCCTACGCCGGGTCTGGAAACGGCATCAACGTGCAAGGCGAGCTCAAAAAGTCCGGCAAGAGCCTCCGCAATATGGAGTTCCTCGCCCTGGGCGCCACGGGCATCCTGTTCGTCCTCACCAATCTCGCCTTCTTCACCGCTATCCCAAAACACGAACTGGAAAACTCGACTGAGATCGCGGCAAGCATGTTCTTCCGCAAGGTGTTCGGCGACTCGGGCTGGGTGCGCGGCCTCAATGTGCTCATCGCCCTCTGCACCCTCGGCAGCATAGTCTCCACAACGCTCGGCCTGTCGCGCATGACGCGTGAGTCGGGCCGTCAGGGCGTCATACCCTGGACGCGGTTCTGGGTCTCGACTAGGCCCTTCGGCACGCCGCTGGGCCCGTACGCGTGGCGGTGGGCGCTGACAACGCTCATGATCCTGGTCGTTCCCACCGGCGACGCCTTCAACTTCATGGTCGATCTGCAGATGTACCCGGGTGTGTTTTTCGAGCTCGCGCTTAATATTGGCCTGGTCGTGGTGCGGATTCGTCGGAGGCGGCGTGACGAGCCGAGGCCACAGTTCCGCGCCTGGAACGCCGCATTAATCGTCAACACGCTCGCGTCGTTGGCCGTCATCGTAATGCCGTGGTATCCTCCTGACGGTGGTCCGTACGCCGGCGACGTCAGCTTCTGGTACGCGACGTACGCTGCGGCAGGAGTCGGTGTGCTGGTCGCCTGCGCGCTATATTACCTGGTCAAAATCCACCTGATGCCACGATGGGGAGGTTATGTCATCCGCGATGCGACCGTGGTGCTTCAAGACAACGTCCAGACCAACATGCTCGTCAAGGTTCCACTAGGGGAGCTTGCTAGCTTGGATGAGGCACACAGAGGGTCACCCTCCAACAATTCGACGTTGGAGCCAAACAGTGGCAAAAGACTCCGAGAGCAAATGACCGTGACGCTTCAGGTACCGCCTGCGGGAATTGTTTAAAATCCTGAGAACAAAACAAGAACAATGACGTGGGATGTGACGGAGACTGGTATAAACTGTATCAAAGAGGCTTAGATTCTGGGGCGGCACCAATCAGGTTGAAGGTTCGCGAGAGGGTTGAACAGGAAGCGCGTGTGTATAGACTGTAAATTAACTGTGTTTGTCGAAAACAACATTACTTTGGCGTGCTTTCATCCTCTGTAATAGGTTCAGTATCAGAAAATGGCAAGAGAACGTCCGATTCAGAGCTGTCGCTTTCGTCGGCATTCGCATCGGTTTCCGCCACACTTGCCTCGGCCACCGGCTCCGTGGCGGCTTCACTTCGACCCTCGGGCTCGTACGCTGCCAAATCGTCTAGCGTGATGTGGCCCTTTGGTTTGTTCACATGATACCTCCACGCTATACACACTACCGCCAAAGCCGACATCAGGACATTGAGCCAGAGCAAAACCATGTAAGGGCGGTTCTGCCGCGGCCGCATAGACATGCCCTGGGGGAGGTCGTGGTCGATAAAATTAACAATGCTGAGGAAGAACATGGGCATGACGCTACCTTGCACGGCCGCAAGGAACAAGTACGCCAGCAAGAGAGGGTAGGTGAAGATCCGAACGCGATCCCAGCGGTGTTCGGGCAGTGACTCGATCTCCTCCGCCGTCCCGTTCGGGTAGGGACACCAGCGTTTACCAACCAGACAGCGACATTTCATGTGCCGCGGGGCAAAGGTGATGAGAACCTCACTGACGAGCAGCATGGCGGCGAGAACGAGGCAGAAGACGTAAGTGATGAACGATATGGGGATCTCCGAGACCCCAGTCAGCCAAAAGTCGTGGAAGGATTTGGTCCACCCCTTGAAGAAGACACTTTCAGGGCAGTCGGTGCCGTCGGGCTGGGGCGCGTCTCTGTAGCAGTGCCAGAAGGCACTATCGTTCTTGCCGGATAGCTTGTCGGCTATGTGGAGCATGAGGGTCAGAGGATAGTATCCGGCGTACGGCCCGGTTTCGGCTACTCCGGCGAGTTCGACGAAACCTCGCGGCGAGTACAGCACGGCCGGACAATCTGGGCATTCCCAGCTGAATGCATTGGGGAACTTGTGGAGCGTAACCATGTAATTGGGCGAGTCGGACTCGTGAGTCTTATTCACGGGCATGATACCATCATACTGGGCGACGCGGGGAGGAGTGTTAGCCAGGGTCAGCGCAAAATGTTACCGTAGACTGTCGATGTGAAAGCAAAAGGGCGCGGCTTTACATACGGAAACCATTGCCAGACTCCTCAAGCCTAAGCTCAACACGGCCGGGCGGTAGGGAGCATTATACAGAAACGTGCCTGCGGAAAGCAGCAGAGTTGTTGTGATGATGGGAATGAAGATCAGCCATCGGCTGGCGACGAGCAGAACGCGCGTCAAAGTCGCATTGGGGTAGGTTTGTGATGTTTCAGGCATTGCGTATAATGGTGCTCATCGACCGCTGTCGTTGACGTACGTGAAAAGAGAAGAACAAAAGAAAGCTTCCATGATTCCTCTGTTGTGGTTCTCGGGGTTTATCTTGGTGAGACGTTGCTACTTTTAGATTGCAAGTGCTGAAGCTAAAGGCGCTTGCTTAGCTTATGACGGCGAGCCCAGTCAATGCTGCTTCGTCCAGTCCTGGCCCCTCCTTATACGAGCAGGTGGAGCTCTGTACAGGGGCTTTGGTCGGATGTCATTGCCTCGAGTTTCAGTTTCACAGCCCACACGTGATGCCATTCCCCCTCCGAGCCAACGCGCTTCTTAAGTGAAGGCAAAAAAAAAAAAACAAAAAAAAAAAAAAGTGACGATGGACTGGACATCAATTACCTTCCACTAATGGCCCTTAGTGTTTTTACAGCTCCATAGTAACTCCGCCGGCGTGTATTGCCGTGAGTGACAATATTTCTGCATCCTGAAGCGTAATTCACACTGGGCCCGCATCCAATCTGAACCACATTCACTGCACATTTCTTGTCTCATCCAAAGTCGTTGAAAGGTTGTTTTCCAAGGCGGTTACCTTCGTGGAAGGAGGTATGTATTGCAACCGGCGCCTCGAGTGTTTCACTCACGAGGTCAATTGGTTGCGTGATGGCATATGCAACAAACAAGTATAAAATAAGTTTTGATGATCCAAGTTGCTTTGACTATTTCGGTACAGCAGTTTCTTGATTAGTTCCCGGCGACTGGTGGACAACGACGCACAGTTGCGAGTTATTCCCTTTCTAGCGTGAATTGGGAACAAGTCTTAAATGCAATATCAGTTATAGGTGCCAAAGTAAAGAAGATACATGATGCTGTCTTGCGGTACACGCTTGCGCGAAAGCAAGTGCCAAAGGTTTTAAATCATTGTATAGTGCAGAAGGTGAAGCAAGATAGCGGCTTCATAAGGACCTCTTTGAAATGAAACAGTTGCGAGCTCGCCACGCACACACAAACATACACACACCGCCTTTTGTTCTCGCTTGTCGTTCAGTCAAAGGTCCACCATGCTGCTCTGGACTCCTGTCATGATCCTATCTTGAGACTGCAGAGGATTGAAAAACAATCAAGAATTCGACCAAATATACTCTATCAAACATCAACCATAACCCAGCAACATGTCTACAGAACTGGAGCTCGAAGGTCGCTACCGGCTTGAAGTGGTCGGGTAAGAAAACCTTCATCTTAGTAGCTTCCCTCAGAACACCTTCCGAGCTAACATGTACAAAAAGCGGGAATGATACCATCAACAGAGCCCTGATCCAGCAGCTGCGCACTTTCCGCGGCAGCATAGTGGCAGGTGTGGCTGCCGATGCCGAATCGGCAGCCTCATCCCAGGCCTGCGAGATTTTCCCCTCGTCGACATCAGCAACGAGCCCCTTGACCCTCTTTGCCGACAAGCCGTCTGGAGAAACCATCTACGCGCTGCGCGGGCCCTCCGGCAAGGGCGACCTGCAGCTCGTGCAGATGCCCGCGCCCACCGGGCAAAGAGGCAGGATGGTGGGATCGAACGTCATGACGGACGGTTGGAAGATTGTCGAATCATGGGGCAGGTTGCTGCTGAGGTACAGCGAGGAGCCGGCGGGGCTTAGCCACTGGGTCGCTGTCCCCGGCGAGGAGGAGGGAGAGGATGGAAAGACCACCAAGAGGTGGACGTTCTGGTGGGTGGCGCCGAACGCGGCCAACATGAACGACTTGCCGGGCCATGTACTGGTTGATATTCAGGTTGTTCCCGTGGAATGAAATTAGCAAGGGCTTCCAGCAGCCTATTTCAGAAAAGCAGAAAGATAGACGCTTGGTTGCTGTCTTCGTATTCTGACGGTGTCTATGTTTTATTGTTTCGTCTGTGTTATGTGGTGTGCTTTGTCAAGCTTTTACTCTTCTATTTTAGGTGTCTGCCATATATCTTCCCGGCTTCTTGAGTGGCACTCAAGTTTCGTACAAAGGGTTGGTTTGGCATATGCATTTCGACCTAGCAATATCTCCTATCTTCCTATGCTATTAGATAAAAGTCCCTAGCTCGCAGCGGCGGTAGAATAAGTGTCCTGACAGCCAGCGAACCTCAGAGCCTAAGGACTCTCGTTCCTATCTGAGTATAATGATTGTAGGTCTCTATTTACGACTGCTGGACTTTTACTATAATTGCTGCCTGGAATAAGCCTTATCATTCAAACACCAAGTTGAACGAGACCACGGATGCAGTGAGAAAACACGGAGACTACAAATATGTCACCATGAGTCGACCACCTCGAGAATTCAGGCTATCAACTGGATTCACAGCGCGGTGCATGCAGAGCTGAGGGCGGACCATTTCGCGTTTACTACTGCCCTGCCGCTCCAGAATCACGCGGGGCCCATAGATTGAACGCGGCCTCACGGGATACTGAGCCGGAGACGCTTGAGATTTATTACGGTCAGGTACAAACACCCATGAGCAGTAAGAGATAAAAAGATATATGGGTCCAGATTCACGCCAGTCTCGCAAGAATGGTAAAAAATAGAACATCTCCCCTCGCTACGATCTCCCCCGCGTATCCAGCTCAGCATCCTCCCCGGCAACTTGGCATTTTGCTTTTTTTCTTTTTTCTTTTTTCTTTTGTTGCGACTTGGCCGGCTGTAGGGCCGGATCCCAGGCCCGCCTTGCACAAATTACCATCTGGGGACCCCATGTAAACCTGGAGGCAGGATGAAAAGAGGATATATTTGGATAAGGGTCGCAAACTACTGGACAAGGGGGTGGAAGAAGGGCCAAGACCAAGGCTAGAAAAGTCGGAATCATTAGTATTACGGTTTTTCTTTTCTTTCCTGTCCTTTTCTTCTTCTTTTTTGGATGACCCCTGATAATAATACTCCATACTTACTTCTTCATCTTATTGCCAATGGTAATCAAAGCATGGCAGGCGTGGCTGACCCCAAAAGCCCACGTTACCAAGCCATTGGGAGCAAAAATACACCCCTAGGTGGCAATGGTCGGCCTGTGCATCCGGTGATTTTTTTTTGCAAATACGAGGAAGTCCAACTGCAAATTCTTTTGTGACGAATAAACGGCAACTTCTTTTTTTATTCACTGGGGGCTCTGCAGGTGCCAAATATCGCCATCCTCATTGGTTCATCTCTTGTTTGCCAAATTAGCCTTTAGTATTTGTTTGTTGATTGTTTTGTTTTTTTCCCACTTCGTTGCACAGCAGCTCGTGTCGTGGACCAAAAAAAGCACTCTGTACCGTATCAATACCCATCAACTTCATCGCCGACCATACCATGTGGTGGCACCAGGGCTTTTGTGAGGATCCACGCCAAGAAAAGCGTCTCAACGTATTAGGTAACCGGAATCTGCACTCGGAATTGTTGTCAGATGCTAAGACCTTTCAGCTGGTCGTATCATATGGGTCCAACGGATAACTCATGGTACAGCTACCCGCAACGCGGGTCACAATGGCCTGATTCCGTCGGAATGAACCCGACTGTACAAGTGAAAGCATATGAGAAAGAAAGTTGTGCGATGTGAACGTTTGTTTCCTCATCTAAAGAGGCTTGTGAGTTTGTAATTAGATTATGGTACAGTTTTGATGAGCTATCCCGACTCTCCCTTGGGGTTAATCTGGCCGGTTTATCTTAGTCTAGTAATACAAATGGAATTCGTCGACAATATACAAGGGGCTTTCGATGGTGCAATGGCGAGAGTCCTTGAGTTTTGCATCATAAATGCCCCAACGTGACTATCTTGCCGTGGTCGTTCAGTCTCCCGGGGTTCGTCGATTTTATCGTCGACAGGCTGGTAGTTGTTTTGATGATCTTAACTTCCGTTTAGCTTGCGTATTCCCATTGATCATCAGAAAGAATTTGCTTGCCGATCTTCACCTTGTAGACCGAGTTCAATCAGAAGACCTGCTCCTAATCTGAATGTTTTAGATGTCCCATTAACAAAGACAATGTCGTAACAGTATGCAGCAGGTCATGACGACCCGTCCTTGTGATGAAGGGGCTGAGATTCGAGTTCGAACGCTGAAGCTGGTACCCAGACGTCGGAATCGGCGCGGAGCGGCCATTCGCCTTGCATCGGCTCAAATTTGCTATATCGTGCACCCGTGCCAGCAATTGTGACCCTCCTTATCGGTTCGGTGGCCCACGAAGGGTCTGGGGCCATACTTCGTAACCTGCCCATGCTGAAGTGCCTTTGCTGCTGTGCATTGGGCTCTCCGTTGGGTTCAGCCGTCTCCGGGACCGATCCCAGCACGCCGACGTGGCTGCTCCGGCTCGTTATCCTTGAACTGCTACCCATCAGTGCCGTCGGCATGGGGAGAGGCGCCCTTGGAAGTCCCAGAGGAGAGTGGAGTGAGCTGCTGACAGAGTAGCCACTACTGGATCTCCTGCTTGCCGAGGAGAAATCCAGATTTGAGGGCCGAGGCCGATATGAGCCGATGGCGCCTCCCATCCAGCTACCGTCAGGCTTGTCCATGTCCTCGCCTGACAGTCTCCGCTGTATGAATTCGTCAAAAGCCGTGCATCGCTCGTGCGTGTACTTCTCGAGCGGTACATCGACAGGCGCGGTCCAGTGGTTGGTATCCGTGCTCTCTGGGTCGACAACATCGTAGGGTGCTGGACTAGACGGAGCCTTGCGACTAGAAATAGTCTTGGATCGCTTGAGGGACTTGAAGCTGGCGAGCGAGAGCCTTATTGTCCGGCTACGTTGGATGCCTGGGCCAGCTTCCTCCTTCTTGACCATGTCGTCCCCGGTCTCAGTGGTCAAGTACCCACCCATCTTGTCAACTTGCCCCAGTGATCCACTGTCGCTCAAGGGTGTGGTCAGACTTAATGATGGCGCTTTGTCGCCTTCCTTCCTACCAGAAAGGTTGGGCTTCTTGAGACCTTGACAACCTGGGTGGTGGTACTCGTGCTTCATAAGTCGACGGTAAACCACAGTGACGTAGACAGCCGGTACGCATGTGATAAGCCTGCGTGAGATGGCGAAGTTTTGTATCAGCAAGGAAAGCTCGTATGATCATGGAGAAATGATGTGTGAAACTCAAAAATGGTCAAAGCATACACCAAAGCACAACCGATTGCCAAACCCGGAGTAACGTAGGGGTCTTTAACCCTCTTGACATAGACTGTCACATCGAGAGCCAAGACGATACTGGCGAAAAAAGTTTTGAGGATGTGGGAGAGCACCATCCAGGACGGGGTTATATTCTGGTAGAAGAACCTGAAGACCTCGGCGCCCGTCAGTGCGGCCGCAATTAATGGAAACGCCACATTCGTCGCCTCCCATCTATAATAGCGATCATAATGTCAGTCAGCCCCTTATACCCTTGTCAGTTCTGGTTCCTTGGTGGCCCACTCACACATGCTGCAGTATCAAATCGTCTTGGGTCTTGCCTTTGACCATTGGTTGGTTGGACGTCTCGATGAGGCGGAAGATGAAAATTCCCGACATACTCAACAGCATGGTAAACTGGAGTATCCAGAATGGCGTTAGAACCCATTGCTGCCATCTGGCATGACAAAAGTGCCCTGGATCTTGGTAGACTGTCATCTTAACCGGAACCTGGGCAGAGTCTGCGACTTTCGGCAGCAATATCTCCAAAAACCCCGACCGGGTCAGAATCCAGAGGAGCTACTGTGCTGAGGAAAGTCAAAGAGACGAAGGTGACCAGTCTATGTGCTGAGCAAGGGGTACTTCAAAGCATTATAATCGATGAGAGCACCAGATCGCTTTTTGACGAAATCATGAGAAAAAAGAAAAAAAAAAAAGGGAAAAGAAAAGAGGAGGTTAAAGCGCTTCAGTCATGAGTATTTGCCAGGGAGGGGATCCTAAGGCCCGTAGCGGTAGGAAAGTCCGATCAGTTTGGCTCACACTGACCTTATACACGCAGATGCACGAAGAGAGACAAGCATGCGTAGCTGCTTTTTGACAGCTCGCTTGTCCTGTTGCTTCGCCGAGGCCAGCATCACGTCCATGTCTCATCGAGTATTCCACGGCATCTTTGTGTTATGCGACAGGGAGGACGGTAAGCCTCGCTGACCACCACGGGATCTAGCAAATCGACTAACGGACGTGTTTTGCTGGTCAGTGGTTGGTTGAGTTCAAGACAATAGCTTATGCATGCCTAGGCCGCTAACGGAGCTGATCACAGCTAGGCTACGGTGATCCCTGTGCCCCCCATAGCCAGAAAGGACTACCGTAAGACTAAGAAGCAACCCCATCGCTATGTCATTGTTCCTGACTAAACTCAGTCAACGACCGTTACTTGAAGCACGTTGTTTGCGTTCTCGGTTGTAGGTTTCCCCCTAGAGCCTCCGCCGATCTCCCGAGGGCTGTGCGAGCAATCGGTGAGATGGGGTGGCGGTCTGGGAAGCTATGGATGCATAAACTTCAACTAAAAAGTGCCACAGCTGGGAATAACTTGACATTTCCCCCAATCGTGCCAAGGTGCTAGCCAGGCTAGCAATTCCAGGGAGTAGTTTGTGAGGTAGTACAACCATTTGAACACACAGTCAGCAGGTTAGTGCATAGAAACAAAACGAAAACCAAACTGGTGTGCCCTTCGAAGCCTGGCCCTCGAACGGCCTTTGAAGAACCTGGAATCCGTCAGCCTTAGGAGCTGATAAAACAAAAGGCCAGAGAGGAACTTGTCGAGGCGCGTCTCAGAGGCCAGGTTTTGCGCTTTCAAGCACATCCCCGCCGCGCCCTTCCGTGGCCGTGCGTTAGCGCTGGCAGCCGATTTTGTTGCTGCCAGGCTTGCGGATAATGTAGAAATGGGAATAAGGGGAAAATATTGCCTGTTAGCCCGGACATAATGGCGGCACAGACGAGACCAAGCTACCTACCCAACTATGGGTAGGCAAGGCATGTATCCGAACTTAGGTAGGTAGGTATATATTGCCGAAGCGATATTCAATTTCTGGATGTTCTGCTCAACGTGGCGGTCTCATACGTTGCGTCAATACTGCCCTTTAGTTCAGAGTTAGAATCAATATGAGGTGCTGGCTAAAACCGGCCACCCAAGTGAGTCGTCGAACAGCAGTAGAAACCTGTCTAAGTGCCTCGACCAATTGTCTGCCTGCCTCCCCAATGTGCTCACTCTGACCCTGAGCCGTGCGAACTTCGCTGGCATGCATAAAAAGAGCGACAATTCATATCGTGGCGTACCGTGCTGACGGACATCAGCAGCCGTGGAAGACTTACTTCTTTGGCTATCGATTTTCTCGAACGTCGTCAGGTGATTGCCGGGCGCAGTTTGCACACCTCGTAGTTTGACACCGACTTGAACAGGGATTCTTCTGCTTTTGCGCTCCCATAAACTTGGGCGTCAAGCCCTTTGAAAGTCAAGGCAGTGCAACCGATCTATTTTTTTTTTTTTTGAGAATGATACGGTTTAACCATGTTCGCGGATGCTTCGGCTTGCCAGTGTACCACGATGATTGAACGGTACGCCCGGCGGCCGCCAGGGCTGGAATCGATACGCTTGTCAATTTTTCGTTTATTCAACGTTAGTATGTCATGAAGCGAGCGGCGCTTGCTGAGACCTTGATGCTTTCCCGCCGCTCCTGGCCAAACGAAATTGGGCGTGGTTTCGGTACGTGTCTTAAGCGAGCACGTCTAATGATAGAAACAAAATAAAATAGCCAAGTGTAATCCACCTCAGGCCAGGCCACCCACGGGAACCAAAAGAAGAAGGCGTCTCCCTGGGCAGTTGACTAATCCCTCTTGGCTGAGGTTGCAAATTAGGGCTCCATCTCCACCGGCAGTGGAGTTTGGCGGGCTCAGCGGGCTACCACGTCTTGCACCGCACCTGCCAAAGTCAAAACACAACCGGGTCCAGACCCTGTCAACCCAAGTCAGCCTAAATCAATTCCACCCGAACTATCAAGAGACATTTTTCCAATCGATTCCCATATTCTGCATGCGTGCTGTACCATGCAGCCTAATCTCTTTCATTCAAATAATTCGGACGAAGCACCATGGGAAGGATCAGTCAATATTAATCATTGCGGTAATCAAGTTTCGGTGGAAAAAAATAACCGGGTCGCAAGTGCGCCCAAGAAGAAGATTGTATTCAAAGTTTTGGTCTTTGCTGGTGGCTATCATTAGCCCAGAGGAACATCAACAGAGCTTTCCGCGAGGGAGCAAACTGTTATGGTCTTCTAAATCGTTCTCAAAATATCGAACAATTTCTCAACACTGAGGTTCTTAGGAAAGATCCTCGACTTTGTCCGCCAGCCTCTCGGAGAGGTCCTCGAGGCCGTGCCGCGATTAAAATGGTGGTATCGTAACGTCTAATGTGTCCTCCTCGCCCCCACAGCCAGCTGGTCCGACGACTGATAGTCCCAAACTCTCGGCCAGCTGGGCTTCCCCAGTTGTCATCCCCATTATATGTTTGGGTTTTCCGTAGCGGGCGAGTCCATTCACAGACCCTTGGCCTTGCTGTCTTGGTAGACCTTGGTTGCGTCGAAGGCGATGACCTCGCCTGCCGCGTTGGTCATGGCTGCGGCGTTGACGGGGACGCCACCCTGAGCGGCACCATCAGCAGCTTGGCGCTTGACGAAAGCTGTTTGTTGCGAGAGTGATGTTAGCATATAACTTGATGCATCACACTCTGTAGGAAGTGTATCGGTGTCACTCACCATTGTGCTGCTGCTGAGGGGTAGCCAGGGCCGAGACGGCGGCAACAAGGGCGAAAAGAGTGACGAAAGAGTACTGCATTTTTGCGGTGTTTTGGATTTAAGATGTTGTTGATGATGATTTGTCGGCCGGCGACGAGCTTAACGAATGAGCACTACTAGTAAAGATTAAAAGGTGAATATAAACGGCGTTGAAGAATTGAATGTGAATGGGATGGAGATGAGTGTGATAGTTGATGGTTGGAAAGAGATGTGGACGTGTATTTATGGCATGTCCTGAAAGCCTTTCGTCTCTATCTGAAATGGAACCGAAGTCCCCAAGGCCACCCCTGGCGGTATTCCAAAGGGGTATGGTGAAGATCAAAAGTGATCAACAAGCAGCCCGGTCCGAGTTTCAGCCCGAACAACCGGATGGCAGGCTTCCCTCCGATGGCCAAACATATTGGCCATGAGGATAGAACACAGTCAACAACATGGGTGGGTGGAGAACCCTCCCCCATGTATTCACTCTCCAGATTTGGCACGGCCCTATGACCGACCATACAGTGTGATGGGGCAAATTTCGGCTCTGGGTCAGATATCTCGCATTCTTTTCTTTGCGTGTTATGATAACGGGGTCAAAGAGGTGGAGGGACCTCATATTTGCTGTTTGCTATTGTACAGTACCGTAAGGAGAATCATCTGGGCCACTTGAACCTCCAGTTACGAGTGGGCTGCCTTCTTGGCGACAAACAAGTTCTAGATCTCAGTACAAGCCCGGCATTTGGGGGATACCTAGGTCTGGAAACAAGAGTTCGCCTACCTGCTACCAAGAACCACTTCACCCAAAAGAGTAAGTCTCTACGATCAAACGGTAAGCTTAAACTGTCAGAGTATGGGGCAAGTTGGAACCCAGCAAGGCGAGGGCCTGAAACTGGTCTGGGTGGGTTGAAAAAGCAGGGTCTGGTCTGTCTGACTACTGTATTTTTATTTGGGCCTTATTTGTCTTGTATCTTTTTTTCTTTTTTCTTTTTTCTTTTCTGCCTTCAAAACACCACTGGATTTACGTAGTAACAAGCCGGGGTACTTTGGAATCCTCATACAGAACGCAGCAGACGAGTGCATCAATAGTATGTATGGGGTTGCGACCCAAAATTTTGAC
Source organism: Pyricularia pennisetigena (assembly GCF_004337985.1). Taxonomy (NCBI): domain Eukaryota; kingdom Fungi; phylum Ascomycota; class Sordariomycetes; order Magnaporthales; family Pyriculariaceae; genus Pyricularia; species Pyricularia pennisetigena. The sequence continues at coordinate 1,723,590 of NC_043744.1, forward strand.
TGGTTGAGTGTTCAGGGGCCTCATTGGCGGCTGAAGATCATACACACTAGCGAACTGTTGCCGATGCTTCCGTGTAGCAGGACGCGCAGCCACAACCCCCTGTTGAGCCGTCATGCCAAGGGATTACGGTGGAGAATCGGATGCTCGTCCCACCGCCGCCAAGGCCTCTACACTGTCTATTTCCCGGATTTTCCAAGTCCAAACATGCGACGAGACGAGTTCGCTCCGGAAAAGCCAAGCTTTTTCATTCCTTCCGTGCAAATCGTGTTTAAACGATAGAAGCTTATAAAAAATACCAGACCCGAAAAAAAAAAACCACCTTGCCCCGTTAGCTCACCCCTCCTTACACCTTTCCCTCTGCCGGTCGTATCCACAACCCGACGTCTGGACTCTCGTCTCATCTTTGAGTCGCGACGTAATGGTAGACGCCAGCCATCTGTCGAGGCCGCCGCCTGCCACCCACGCAGGAACCTAACCATGGGGAGGCAATGTCAACCACCACCAGGGAGCACTCTTCATCAAACACAAATTTGATTACGCTCAGCCACATTTGTCTTGTGTGTCCAGTTCCAGTTCTAGGCCTAATACACGGTAGTGTATGGTGATCTTGATCGAGTATCCATCTCTCCTTTTTTGACCATTTATCTCATACAGCATCCATTCTTGGATGTCCCAAAACGCCTACTTATCCTAGTCTTCGGGACGAGCGAGAACGAATGAAGCATAACAAATTTAGGTGCCTTTCAGTTAAAGATTGATTAATTGAGAACCTCAAGTCGTTTTGAACCCAAAAAACTCAAAACTTGGAGATGTCAATGCAAGGGAGCCAAATGCTGGCATGATCCATGGAAATCCCTCGCACAAAATGCTACTAAATCTAAGCCGATCTAATATATTTCCTCACAATCAGCCCTAGACAATTGTTTTTGAATATTCTTGATTATTTTTATCGACATAGACAACATGCTTCGACTCACTTGCAATTGTCTTTCCAACCATTCATTCCCAGTTCTTGTACTCCACACTCCAGTTGTCCTTGACAAGGCTTCCTTCAGAGGCAGGGTTAAGAAGTACCGCCTTGGCTTTTTCGTCACCACGCATCTGCCACTCCAGGTAGTTGATGGCTGCCTTGCCAAACTTGCCACCATTAGTGGCCGCGTAAGTGCCGCCGTGACCAGTGTCGAGGTTGGCCTTGTATGCCGGCAGGCCTGCGTTGAGCAAGTTGTAGTCTTTCTGGGACTGCAGCGAATCAACCCAAATGGGAAGAGTCAGCTTTTGTCTTGCTCGAGCGAAGAGCGAAGAGTACTAAAAAAGAAAACTAACCCCAGGGTAGCCCATATCCTTTGGACCTCCAATGAACCACGCGACAGGGACTTTGATCTCCTGCAGGAGATACCGCCTGTTGTCCTGAAAGATGGCTATGTTGAACAAGATGACCCGGTGGATGCGCGGGTCATGGTACGCCGTCGACATGGCCGACAGGCCGCCGCAGCTGTGCCCAGCCGTGATTATCTTGTCCCTATCAATCTTGGCGTACTTGTCTGCACCCCCACTGAGCGCCCAGTCGACCGACGCCCGCATGTCACTGACGAGGCTCTGACGTTGCTGCGCGACCGGCCCGTCGGCCGAGACGACGTAGCCGTGGCTCGCAATCATGAGCAGCATGCTGCGGTACGTGGCGCCGCCATCCATGGCGCAGCCGCCGTTGCCCCAAGCGATGAAGGGCACCGACAGGTTAGCAGGCGGCGGCGTCGACGGCACATACAGCGTGTGGCCAGGGAGCGAGGGGTCCGTCACAACCTTGGCCGGGTATGGGCCGTTGGCAGGGCCCGGGGCGCCGGCTCGGGGTATCTCGGTGCCTACGCCGCCTGGGAGGTTGAGGTTAGCCACGGCGCTGCCGAGCTCGTTCAGCGGGATGCAGAATATGCCGCCTGCTATGGTGTCGTCGCCCGTTGCGGGAAAGTAGCCTGGACGTGGACTGAATGGTGCTTGGCGGGACTCCAACCCGGCGCTGGGGGAGGCGGCTGAGCTTCCTACAAGAATGGCCGCAGCGGTGAGTATGCGCATGATCACAGCCATTGCTGATACAAAATTTGGATGGAAGCAACTGTTTGCTGGTGGCAGTTAAGGGCCCGGCCTGGTTGAACGACTTTTATCAACGGGACAGACATGCCGTCGTATTTATCACCGTCTTGACCACGAAGTGCGTTAACGTTGACATGCGATCACTGCATGGAATCAGGGTACGGTTCCTCCGTGGATAGACAAGCCGGCAATCTTGGTCGGCATTGCATCAAGATCCGATTGCCATTTTGGGATCGGGCTGGGCGGTATCCCAGGGCACCATTTATCGGTGTTTTTTGTCATGAGCGAGCGGGATAATTAGTACGGGTGTAACCCAAGAGTTGAAATAACCGTGGGAGGTTTGATAGGTAGATGACCCGGAAGTGAAATATTAAAAAATATATGTCTTCTATTTGGCTCGCCCCTCATCACAGAAAAATCCGATCTGGATCTGATAGTACATCTCGTGGCTTGCAAAGGACTTCATTGCTATTGGGCCGATCTTGGCGCGTACTACTGGCAGGACATTGTTTGGTTAGGATCTACGACCGGCAGTCTGAATGGTAGTTGAGTGCCGAGATCGGTGGGGTTTGGAGCGTTGCAATGATGGATTAGATACCTGATACCTGGTCTCGCTGTTATTGTTACACATATACGAAATCATCCAAATTGTTGAAAAAATCTTCCGGCTAACCAGATTGCAACTATGTAGAAAAGTCCTAGCCAAGCTGTATTGTCATAATCTTTACAAAGGTGCTTAGTACATAATACCTACTCTATATCTAATCGCTCGACTGAACTTCTATGGATGACTCGGCGGACAGCTAGGTCAAATCTAGAATAGAACCCACGAGTACGGCACACCGCCTTGAAAGAGCTAAAGCCATTTCACGTCTTCAGCTTCAGCTGACTTTTTTGACCAACAACTTGCATTGTCCTGAAACAATCTCGGCTGTTTCTTTCTCATAACTTGCTGATCAATTTCTTGCTTGGTAAGGTATTGAGCAGCTGCTATCACAAAGGTCGATTCGCCAGGCGGGTTGGTACAAAGTCAGCCAACACCACGTGAACCGACAACTCCAAGAATCTCAGAATGGGCATTTGATATAACGCTGTCAAAGCCAGTGCTTTGGTGGAAGTCGGGATTGAATGTCAGATTCAATGTTGCAACATGGCTCGCATCTCCTCACCAACCAACCAACCAACAAACCAACAATTCGCAAGCTGCAACCTTCCCCTCATTTTCCTTATGCTTTTAGGACGAACAGTCACCTAAGCAAGCTCCAACCCCACCTTCCAACCTGCGTCAAGCCCGTTTACGTTATCGAACATCATCGAAGTTCTCTCATCACTTGCAGCCAGCTTCTGCAATCCAAGCCACCTCCTGCCCAACTCTTTCCTCGTCAGAACCGACTTCAGACATTTAACCTGTGTTTCCTTTGTCTCTCACGCCCCGGCCTTCCCCCGGCCACACTCACCTCCCTTCACTCATTCACACACCAGCTCGGTCACGAGAGTGCACTCGCTTTGCAGTAAACCACTACCGCAACCCGCTACCAGCCCAAACCAGAAGCCATGGCAGCCACCGAACATTGTGTTTTCTGCTTTGAGGTTCTCACGGCGCACTTTGAAGATCGCGAACCCCTCCCACTCGCCAAGGTCGAAAAGTCGTGGGCCGCATACCTGGTCGCCTCCAACAGCGCCGCAATCAAGCAGTCCCCCGCGGTGCGCCGCGTCGCAGACCTCTCGGCAGACCACTCCTCGGGTTCCTCGGCAGCCAGTAGCACCACGTCGCTGGCAACGGACACGGCGGCTACCACGCCCGCGGGCCCAAGTGAGCTCTCGCTGTCCTCGTCCTCGGCCGCCGCGGCGCCAAAAGAGTCCCCGCTGTTTGTGACGTTGAACACGATCCACCCGCGGCGCGGCTCCCAGCTGCGCGGATGCATCGGCACGTTCGAGCCGCAGCCGCTCGAGGAGGGTCTGGCATCGTACGTGCTGACCTCAGCGCTGCACGACACGCGCTTCGACCCCGTGCGCGCCTCGGAGCTGCCCTCGCTCGAGGTTGCCGTCACGCTGCTGACCGACTTTGAGGACGCCAAAGACGCCGACGACTGGATCCTCGGCACCCACGGCCTGCGCATCAGCTTCTACCACGGGGGACGCCGCTACGGCGCCACCTACCTCCCAGATGTCGCCCCCGAACAGGGCTGGACCAAGGAGGAAACGATTATCAGCCTCATGCGCAAGGCCGGCTGGCTGGGCCGCAAGGACAAGTGGCGCGAGGTCGACCTCAAGGTCGTCAGGTACCAGGGCAGGAAGGTCAGCTTGGAGTATTCCGCTTACAAGGCCTGGAGGGACTGGGCGGATGAGAACCCCGCGGCGGCGGCTGTGGCATGAGTGCTGTGGCGGGTTTTGTAGTCAAAGTCCAGCTCACTTTGGGCTGGGCTTTTTTGTGGGTTTTATGTGCGCACTGTACTTTGGGTCTCTTTTCGGTTCACTTTTCTTTCATTTCTTTTACTTGTTTGTTTATCAGAGAATAGAGAGTAGGGCTATCCGACACCAGGGAGTAGGGGAGTTCACGGTTTACGGGCTAGACCATCTAGACGGAGGCTTTTATTTCTGACGAAAGCAGCTTGGTCAGATATAGGTGAGTATCACGAGGATTGATCTTGGACGACATCTTCGCCGCAAATCGAGATAGAGCAAGGCTCGGCTTTTATACCTTTACCATTTAAATTCTAAATCGAGCATCGAGGTTTGATTCGCACGTTATCACAAAACCTGCCGACAACTGGATAGTATTGATCATGTCCAAAGACTTTGATTGATACCATGTTGAAAAAAAAAAAAAAAAAAAAAAAAAAAAAAAACGCCCGGCCGTACAAACCACGTGAAGTATTGCTCTTCCGTTCCATGTACATTTGTGTATACCGACCATGCAGCCAGGGAGAAAAACCGGTCCAAACTCCAAAACGCCAGACCTGGTAATAAACCCGAGAATCTCATCAGTAAGAATGATTAGAGAGAAAAAAAAAGAAAAGAAAGAAAAAGACAGCAGACCCCCAGCAAATTAATCATGCTGGAAACATAACGGGGAGAATAAAAAAAAGTCGTCAAGCAAAGAACGCTGCACACATAGACGACGAGTGCGAAATATGCACTGTGAAGTCTGGATATCCCTTTCGCCAAAACATAAAAGACGCGACGAGTGACCCAAGGATCAAATTCGGGTACGAAAAAAAAAAAAAAAAGGCCATGTGTCGTGATTCTCATCTCAAAGGCTCTCTCGGAGCCCCCCATGTTGTCCGCCCAAGTCACCAACATCTCAACATCCTCCAAAATCCCTTTCCACGGGCCCCAATCCTAGTGCCGTTGATGTTGGGGCCTCTAACCCCCGGGCCCCTGTGGCCATGCCGCTCCTCAGCCATCGACTTCTCCGTGTCGCGCGACGGCAGCGGGCTCAGGGGCTTCGTCATGCCGCGCTTGTCCATCCTGGCGCCGTCGTGGTCCATTATGCCCATCTCGGCTAGTCGACGGCTCTCGACGACGCGACGGACGATGAGCGCAAACGTCTCTTCGATGTTGACCTCGAGCCGGGCCGACGTTTCCATGAACCCGCAGCCGCGGCGGCGCGCCCACTCGAGGCCCTGCGCCGCCGGCACCTGCCTGCTTTCCTGCAGGTCGCACTTGTTCCCCGCCACGATCTTGACCGGCGGTACCGTCTTGGCGCCGCTCATGCCCATCCCTCCGGGCGAGCCGGGTAGGCTAATGCCGTCGTATGCCAGGCTGCTGGGGCTGACACCGGCGCGGGCGGCCCGCGCGGCGTTGTCTATCCTCGTCTCGGCCTCCATGTCGATCAGGTCGTTGAAGTAGTTGAGCGCGTCCAGCGAGTCGACAGAGGTGATATCGTAAACCATAAGGAAGGCGTCGGCGCCGAGGTTGCTGCTCGCCCACATGCCGCGGTACTCCTCCTGTCCCGCAGTGTCTGTGAGGGACAGGTGGTACGTGACACCGTCTATGCGGCGCGTCACGCTGTAGCTGTCCTCAATCGTGGGGTCGTATTCCGAGGTCCATTGGGAGCGGACAAGCCGCAGCGTTATCGATGATTTGCCGCAGCCGCCGTCGCCGCATATGGTTATTGATATCGGGATTGGCGGCTGATCGGAGGATGACATGGAGCGTGGATTTCGTTGTCGGGGCATCTTTGCGACGGGGCAACTGGTACGTCTGTATGTGTGGGTGTTTTCTTCTTCCTCCTGCGAGCGAGCCGCAAAGTAGCCCGGCCTACGCCTTCGTGCTCGTCCTAAGCCTTCTGTTCGTCCTGCCCGCTGATCGGTTGGCACTTCGAGTTTCAGAGAAGGCGTGTAGGAGAGACGAAGACTACACGTAGATCGGGGTTTGCCGGACCGCTATGGCAAAAAGAGTTACGCCTCGGTATGTGTCTCCTTTCTCTTAAGTCGAATGGCGTTGCTCTGGTTTCAATATCGATTTCCTCTGTGTGCGTATGCGCGTCAACTTTGGGGCAAAAAAGGATGGGCAAAGAAAGCGTCGTCCGATGATGGGATGCTAGGTAGTTTGAAGGATTATCGTGTTCGCGCAGTTTGGAAGTTTGGAAGTATGGTCGGATTGGTTGCTATATTTGGTGGTAATTTGGAGAAGTTGCGCTGTGGGATAGCGTCTACGTTGTAGATTCTGAATTGCTTTTCCCTTGGGTTCGGGATTTGATGAATGCGCCGAGCTAGCAATATCAAGTAGCTGTCGATTTTTTTTTTCCTCCTCTACTCGTTTACCCCTTCCCCTCGTTGTCGGTTTTTGGTGCCTGTCCGTGCAGCTTTTAGGGTCAAAGGCCGCGCCGTTGGGCAGGCACACGCGCAAGAACAAGTTTATTTATTGGCGAGGCTAAGAGCCTAAGGTCACAGGCGGGGCGGGGTTGTGCACGAAGCTAGGCGTCAGTGGTGTCGGATTCGCGGCAAATCAAAGTGACAGAACAGGCCGTCAGACTAGGTTGGTTCCCTGCTCCCAGAGATATGACAATTACTACAGAGTAAAAAAGACTGAACGGCAAGAGGTCGGTAATGGGCTGGTTGATTGGCTGACGTCTACAGGTCTGATCTAGAAGCCTGAAAGAGAAGCCGCGTGCCGTGTGTGTGTGTGTGTGTGTGTGGGTTCAACATCAGAGGACTGGGTTGAGAATGTGACTCGGCCGTCATGGACGACTTTCAAGGTCTATCTGCCTGCGGGCTGCGAGGGAGGCTATGGAAGCTCGGAACTCAGCACGGGACAGGGGGTATCCAGCTGTTTCTGGGGGTATGCCAGGGCGGGCTGAGAACTGAAGTGGGTGCCGACAACCTAACTTGGTGGCAGGGGGTGGGGCGTGCTGAGAATGGAAGCTTCTTCTGTTTGTCAATCAAGGTTTTGACACCGAGCTGGGGATTGATTAGCCAACCGGGGATTTTGACCCCTACGTAGGTTACTTTTCCATCTAACCACAATATAGTAGTAATTGGATCAAGATCTTGTTGTTGACTTGGGAAAAGTAGATAACGTAAATATCTAATAGGTAAGGTATTTTACTTCTTTTTCTCCTATCCGTGACTCGTGACAGAACTTGACAAACACGCAACACGCAACGTTTGTATAACACCCAAGCTCCGGCTAGCTCCTCATGAATCAAATTCCCCTGGTCACTCAACCAGGGGGATGCCTACCTACCAAGGGAATTTCTTTGGATGGAACTCATTCTTGACCCGTCCCAAAATGCATTCGATAGTTGAATCATCTTAGCAACATTGTTTCGCACCAGAACAACTTCCCAACCGGCGAGAATTCAGATTGAACGAATACGGACTCATTCGAATTTCGGAAGCTTGCCCGGAGATGGAAAAGCGCCTTCGTTGACAACCTATAGAGGGCTACCTTATATTTTATCTGCTAGGGCCTTCCATGAATCACACACGATGCGAGAGAGAAGAAATAGATAAAAAAGAAAACAATGAGGCAAATTGCATTTTTCAATCCGGGCAACAGGAACCACAGGCTGACAGCACACCCAATTCGTAC